>NW_027526295.1:157821160-158021355 GCF_048455015.1 Haemaphysalis longicornis | reverse complement strand
CTGCTAAATTTTTTGGCACGCGCGGTACATGTAGACACCGTTCATCAAAAGGAAAACATTATGCATGTTTACAAAACAAGTTCATAACTTACAGTATTACCACTCGTTCAATGAAAAACAAAAGTACGATCGGTTTATGCATTTGCAAATTAAAAAAAATTAAGCTCAGAAAGAGTGGCATAAAAATAAGCTGAAAACAAAGACGCGTCCTCGAGCTCTTTCGGCAACAACGATAACAGAAGGACCTCATTGATGGCACGCGATCAGTGCGAACGGAGGAAGATTGAATGCAATTCAGGAAAAATTCACTGAATTTGCCGTGGGAGGGGGAACTGGGAGGGGAACAACGTTAGGAGGGGAACAGGAAAGGGGGAGGAAGCGATGCAACGTGGCAAGAGCGGCAGAAGGCTGTCATCGTTCGTTGACATTGGCAGCCAAGCAAGCAAATACGGGGCCAATTTTATAACAGCGAAGCTGTTAAGCAAATCGTAATTTTTCGTGGCCGCAGTTAAAAATACCAGGAAATTGCCGAACGCGCGCACGTGAGCACGAGTCTCGCGGCGACCGCCGGCGGGTAACAAAACCAAAACGATGCCTAGCGCTCGTGTTTGCGTGCCTTGCGACGACCGACCAGCGTCCCCTGCGCACGTTTGTCAAGCCAGGCATACCCACTTAGGGAGATTGGCCAAGATTTCGGCGACCGCCCCGCAGTTAAAAAAAAAAGCAAGGAAATGTTAAGGCCTCGTGCTTGCGTTACTCGCGGCGACCGCCCAACATCCCCGGCTTACGGTTGTCAAGCCAAGCATACCCACTTAGGTAGACTGGCCAGCCAAAAAAAAAACTTCAGCGGTCGTCATAATCATGACAACACTTGCTCGGAACGCGAAAGACACGTCATAGCGTACGCGCGTCTAAGGTGAGGTCCAATGATCTTCACTTCCAAAAAAAATAAAAGAAGCTCACACTAATAGCAAGAATAATGGAGTAAGGGTCGTTGCGGCAGCGAAGAAGAAGCAAATCGGCTGCAACCGTAGACTTAAACCTCCGTGATGGTCGTGAAGGTTGCGTATAGCTTCGCTACCTTCACGTTTTACGCGTTCGTGTGAGCTTTCTTCATTTTTTTACAAGTAGTATACGTAGATAGGTATACGGAAGTAGGCAGGCAAGGTTTTGCGACAGCGTGAAATGTCTCTCATTATGGGGTTATTAAATTAGGATAATAGCATTAGGATAATAAGGGTGCGGAGCCGCTTTCTATTTTTTCTCTCTCTCTCCTCTTTTCCTTTCCCTCTCACTCGCCCGTTTCTCTCTCTCTCTCTCTCTCTCTCTCTCTCTCTCTCTCTCTCTCT
The DNA here is from genome assembly GCF_048455015.1 of Haemaphysalis longicornis. Classification (NCBI taxonomy): domain Eukaryota; kingdom Metazoa; phylum Arthropoda; class Arachnida; order Ixodida; family Ixodidae; genus Haemaphysalis; species Haemaphysalis longicornis. Next base: position 158,020,006 of record NW_027526295.1, on the reverse strand, counting down.
CTCTCTCTCTCTCTCTCTCTCTCTCTCTCTCTCTCGCTCTCGCTCTCGCTCTCGCTCTCTCTCTCTCTAATCTAACATCGCATCTGCACACGCATACAGAGAAGGCGTGGGGCTTCACGCGCGCACCACAGGAGCATCATATCATTCAGAAAAAAATTTCACACGATGCGAGACATCAGCACAAATTAGCTCGCCTGAAAGCCTGGCAGGGGAATGCTTCCCCGGTGCTTTCAGATGAAATAGGAGCCCCTGCGTTTTCTCTCTTACCCGTATCGCTCCTCCCTAACTTCCTGCATTTTGTTTCGTAACGACCTTGAACGCTGAGAGCGTAGAACAAATTTTACCTGCCTTGTAACAGCCCTTTTATGTGCCAAGGCAGACTATACACTCAGGGGAATTTCCCGTGTGTGCTGATACCCCGAGTTTTAAAAGGGGTTCTGGCTGGACCAACCCCATAAGAACTTTCGCTCCCGCAACGCGCAGCGCTTCGGGGCGACATTACAGTGTCAGCAGAAGAAGCGCACTGAGACGCTAATAGCGCGCACCCTCAAAACGCCGGAGCAGAGCAAACACGACGCTTACGCGCACATGTTGCTCCACCCAGCAGCCTCTATTTAGTCGACGTTATTTATTTAACGTCGGAAAGGAGCTTCGGAAGCTTGTTAAACATCCACTGCTTGGCTTCTTACTGTGGCAGTTTGTTTACGCAGAGCGGAGGGGCTCGAATTACGGAAAATGAAGGCAGGCGCTTCCCGTCTTCCGTGGAGCTTATTTTCAACTCCGAAAGCAAACAGAAGCGAAATAGCGTTTCCTACGTTGACCCACGTGAAAGCAAGGTGACCGAGAAATGGGTTTCTTGGAGAATTGGCAGCATTCAGCGCCGACAGGCGTTAGTAAGATCTTACCTTACGCGCACGTAAATGCGAGGACCGATACCACTGAAACTGCTAAGTACAATTGAAAATGTCGAAAGCGGCCGTATTAGACGGGGAACTTGTGTCCTCAACGTGGAGTTTGCTTTAAAACTGCCTCCTGACGCTTTTCCGTAGGTCTCGAGGTCTCCGGGGTGAGCTTGAAAGCGCGCGCTGTCAGATGAGAATGTTATGCAGTAACGGAAGTACCGAAGCAGGCGAAAAAGTGGCAATATGATTTAAGCCGTGTGCCTTGCTATAATTCCCTGCTCAAAAGATCGTGCTGATTGGATAAACACCACAGCGTTTGGTGGAGCTGCAGCGGTAAATACACTGGATCCGCTATCTTGGAGCTCCGTAATCGGAAACTGCCCGTCATCTTTTTTCTAGCCATGCCTGGTGACGGAGGAAGGGCACCATTGCCTCCGTCACATTGGGCATCGTCCGGCGTCCATTGCCAGCCCTACGCCGCAGTACTTAGTGGCATGAACGATAATGACGTCGAAGATTGGCTGGTCTCTTACGAGGAGGTAAGCGCTTAGAACTGAGGGGTGACGTAATGAAGCTACATCGCGTCATTTTCTACGTAAACGATGTATGCAATCTCCGGTTTAGAAACCACGAACTCGAGATAGCCACGTGGGCTGCATTCAAGGCAAGCTTCAGTGAGGTCTTCGTCCGGCCTGCCATGCGCAAGCTTCGTTCCGAGCAGCGCTTACGAGGACGGTCGTAGCAGGTAGATGAAACGTTCACTAGCTACTTTATCGTAGGATTTTTGGGCTTTTGCAAGCGAGTAAACTCCTCAGTGCCTGAAGCTTAAAGAGTAAAAGCACGTTTTGAAAGGCATTGAAAAATGAGCTTACTTGTGTTGCTGGGCAAACAAAGCCCCGCAAAATGTGAATGACGTGAGTTACTTGTGTCAAAGTTATGAAAAGCTGCGAAATCAACGCGTCTTCGTCCGCAACCGACTGTCTGCAAGTGAGGCGTCCTTTTCGGCGTTGTCCTTTGATTGGTCGCCAGTCAGCCGCGCCTGTGACGGCGCCTCACCCGCCTATCGCCTTCGCTCCGCCGCCGCTCCTTGTTCCCGATGTGTCGTCGCCCCACTGCCACGTCAGATGAAAACTGATCACTGCATTTCCGGAGATACGAACTGCGTCATCTCGAACTGCCGAAGTCCTCATCTTACCCCCGGTAATGTAATAGAAGCGATCGTGGAACTGAGGAGTCGCCACCTATATGCGCTTATAGACACCGGAGTTGTCGCAACCGTCTTGCATGCAAATCCCTGCAACCGAGCAAAGAAAGTGACAACTTGTGTCTCAGGACGACGCCTTCGTGCTGCAAGTGCGCGACGTATTGATCCTTCGGCTGCGTGCACAGCCCTAGCTGTTATCCAGAACGTTCTTTTCTATACTTTATTGAATTTGTAGTGTCGCCGTCATGATTTACAAAAGTAATATTAGGCTGACAGCTCTAATCACACCACGAAGCTATCATCGCTTGCGCCTCGGCTGAAGGATAAATGTTTAAGGCGCCCGTGAATAATACCCCTATTTTTTTCGTCTGAATTTGTCGCTACTGCAGATATTGGCATTCCCCCCGAGTTACGTCATCTTGGCTTCAGGTTCTTTGTGACCAAACGGTAATCGTGATGACGTCCAGCCAGTTTTCACACCGCAAGAACATCCCACTCCCATTTGCTGCTTGTTCTCCGGCTCGACAATAAATTTACCACTCTTGCCCTCGGTGACAAATCAGCATCGCCATTCGGATTGTGTAGCGCTGACGGTCTTGTATGCGTCAAAGTTACACACATCCAGTCCATCGCTGAGGTTTTCGAAGATTTCCTTTTGATTTCTTCATCTAAGCGCACTGAGTCCTTCCTTTTCTGCACCCACATCAACTGTTTTTCTTCACACGGTCAATGCCAGAATACGTTACTCTCATCACGCTCCTAGAGAAGGGTCTTGGTTCTTCCCGTCGCGAACATATATCTGTGTGTTGTTCCCGCTACCGTGGATGCCATGCCCCACTGCGGCAGACACCATATCGTTTATCGCCCAACGAGCGTCACGTTATTGACGAGGAAGTCAACGATAAGCTGCGGCGAGGTATCATTCAGCCCGTTAACAACCAATGAGCGTCTCCGGTTGTCCTCGGGTGAAAGAAAGATGCATGCTACATTAGATTCTTCGTCCACTACCAACACCTGAACAACATTGCAAGGGTAGGGGGGAGGTCGTTATACGGTTTGAAGTTATACTGCTTGAAAGGCGCCGAGGTTTTCTTTGTCTTAGATATTTTATCTGTTTTCTTGCAGATTCTCATGGCAGCTGTCATTACACCAGATCGTCAATACGAACATAACGTCATGCCTTTTGGGCTGGGCAACGCTCCAGCACATGATGGACGGCACTACGCGCGGGTTGAAATGGAAAACATGTTTTTATTACTTATATGATCGCGTAGTATTCTCCCGGACTTCCCATCTGTCGCATTATCGCGCAAACTCGCGCCATAATGCGCAAGTAACAGAAGTGCAGATGCCCTCTTTATTTTTTAGACAACGTTTTGAAGGCACGATATCTTTTTTACAACGATCAACAGCTGCCTTGGTTAAACTTGACGAAGTTGACAATTCATTTCAGCTTACTTTTCCCAGAAGACACTAACTGACTCTTCCCGCTCTCGTTTAGAATTGGTGATCAGCGAAACTGGTTTTTCGGAGGGCTAGCAGTTGGCATCCTTTTCGTAGTTAGTTCCCGCAATTTCTTTCTGTGTCATGAGAGATAACCCACAAGATCTTCTAGCACGGTGAAGCGAAAATAAATAAAATTTATGGTGTGTTTTGTTCTTCCGCTGGCCACCCATTTCTTCAATGTATTGGACCAGGAAGTAGCGTAGTGTCATGCCTCGCAGATTAAATGGGCTCCTCGTCGTTCATTTTGCACTTGATGTGGTGATACGATACCACTCTGTTGGCCCTGTTTATGCCGCCAACGTTGACGTTGTGCACTGAAAGAGCAGCTGACCTTGCGATGTTTATGTGTCTCATATTCTCCTCGCAGTACTTACAAGAGCTGTTTTCGATGTATTGGGCGTATATGGAGGCCATTACGGTAATTGTCTTGTCGTAACCATTGAACTGCCGCACGCTTGTAGAGTCTGTTCAGTGTCATCTCACCTGGCGGCGCCCTTTCGTCCGTAAGCCTTTCTCACAAGAGTAGGTAGGATCATTTTGGACCAGGCTCGTTACAGCACTGTTCTTTACTGTTCCAGTGGCTGCTATACCTTTTTCGCGAGCATGTCGCAATTTGTACATCAAGGACTAGTTTGGTTTGTAATGTAAACGTCTCCGCAAAACCGCAGCCGCAGCCACAACCGACTGAGCGATACCGGATATGTCACAAAACGACGCAAATCTTTTTTTTTTTTCATGATGCGTTTTAGAACCAAAGATCAACCCCCAGGGGGTTGCTAAATGGAATTGCTTGAGACATTCGTTTGGTTTTAAAGGCACGATCTGCTTAAGGGCTTGTTTCCACTACTTGAAGTATTAGCCAACCACGTAAAGGACAGGTTTGGCACAGCTGATCAAGAGGATAACAGCAGAGCCGTAGTTTCGATTGTTTGAAACGAATGAAAGAGAACGTGCGGTACGTGCACGCAACGCACGCACAAGCAAAAAAACTTGACATTTCTCTGTATTTTCTCTTGAAATATTTTATTTCTTTCTTGGATTTAGAAAATTGAATGTGGGTTTTGCATTGGCCACGAAAATGTGGACGTACTATTATGAGCAATATGAAAGGGAACACAGGAACGCGTGGCAAACAGCCTCGAAACAGACTCGGAGCGATACGCGGATGGCGCTGTGAAAAACCAAGGGGGAAAGGAGGGCGCTCTTCCACTAACTGTTGGCACCCCTAGCACGCTGACATTTCTACAAAGCCGCAGCCTACGTCATTTCGCCGATAATATGGCATCGTCGGACAGCCGATAAGACGCACGGTGGGAATGGGAACAGTTGTTAGAACAGCGTCCCCCTTTCCACTTTGTTTCCGGCGGTGGCCGCTGCGTATCATGCATATCTGGGTCTGAGGGTGTTTTCTACGCGTTCCTGTGTTCCCTTTCATATTGCTCATAATAGTACAGTCGGCAAAAGGCTTGTCTATAACGCTCGAGCGGCGTGCTTTGGACTGCACAGGAGACATCTAGTGATAACGCCTGGTTTGAGATAGGAAGAATGTGAGCATGCGCGTCCCGTATCAGTGCGATGGCTGTTTCTCTCCTCGCTGCGCCCGTCGCCTCGGCTTCGACACCTTCTTCGACCGTAATAAGCGCGGCATGCCTGCACGGCCGGGCCGGGAAACAAAAGCGCAGATTACCCGCCTTAGCGCGTGCAGCGCGAGTTTTTCGGCTGCATGAGCTTTGGCGCGCAGCTGTTCCCTGCGTTATCGTTCTGATAATAGCTGCATGAGTACCGCCTGCACCGCTACCCGGTTTCTGCGCTCGGCTTTGCGCGTAACTGCTGACGGGCTAACGTCACAATACATAATGCACTGTGCAAGCGATCACGCACCGATATCTAGTCACTCTAAAACACAGGCAGCGATGCGTTTTCGGCGATTGTTGTTCGTTTTCTCGCATACAGAAAACAAGACTCTTGTTTAAATGGCGTAGGGCGCCGCGAAAATTAAGCTTTGAACGTTGTTAAACGCAGCCAACGGTGTACTACCAATCACTAATCTCCACTATTGTTTCCTTGCCCTGCAGTGAAGGCAGCGCTCCTCACTGCGAAAGAAGGTACGGAAGCCGAGGCGACGGGCACAGCGACAAGGGAAACAGCCATCGCGATGATGCGGGCCGCGCATGCTCCCATTCTAGCGGTCTCAAACCAGGTGTTATCACTAGATGTCTCCCGCGCAGTCCGTAGCACGCCGCTCACGCGTTATAGACAAGCCTTTTGCCGACTGTACTGGGGTGCATTCTGCCAATCTATTCCCTCTATTCGGGGAGCTGTGCAAGCTTATCCACACAGCTCTCGCAACCACAAACTTCGAGTAAGAAAGCAGTGACATATTTGGCAAAGCGAAGAATAATTTGTTCAGTCGTTTGCGCTGCCGCGAGAGCACGCTTAGGAGCTATTTGCTATAAAAGCATTGGCGTGTGGAATTGATCTACCGCCCCATGGGCCGCGATCAATGTTTGGTTTACTATAATTTAAATATTCGAAGCAGGACGTCGGACCCTGAGGGGGAGTATCGTAGTGGCAAGAACATAAATAAATAAATAAAGCAGTTTGAGGCTTCGGGAAACAGTTCAAACGAAATTATTCCGTTGTTATTGTAACGTCTTTAATGGAATCCAAACAGGAATATTCGGCTGCCCTATCTTATACCCCACGGGGTAGAAGCTGCAGTTACGGTATTGTGGGACATTATTTAGACAGGACTCCTTTATAAACGAAGTTAGACGTAGCAGACGAATTTTTTGCAGCAGCGCCTGGAATGGGACGAGGCCACTGACAAATGCTATTACAATTTTTAAGTGCGAATGCACTTTATAAGCGACCCTGAATTCCGTTGACCGCCGTCCGTCCACATAGCAACAGCTGCGGGTGCGCGCGCTCCTCGTCTTCCTTGGCAACGGGGGGAGATGGCACATACCCACGTGGGAGATTGGCCAGGAATCTCCTCGTCTTCCATGGCAACGGGGGGAGATGGGCGCGCGCTGCCTGGCCGCTGACAGGGCACATACCCACGTGGGGGATTGGCCAGGAATCGGGCGTGAGAAGGGCTAATGCACCCGCTTAAAGGAGTACTGACACGAAATTTCAAAGCTGAGATCCGCTCTAGCAATCAAGTACAACGACAACACAAATAGGTGTATGTGAATAAATGCATCTTTCTTTCTTTGTAGTTGTGTGTGTGTGTGTGATCTCTCTTTCGCGAACATTACCGAACCGCGCAAATCGCACTTTCACATTCTTCCCCTCGGGGAAATGCGGGGAAATTTTATTGCGATCCTAGCCACCGCTTTAATGATGTGTGAAGTTCATCGTTTTGATAAATCCCAACGTCTCTCCAATCATGCGAGCGGACACAGCCAACCTGTTTTTGTAGCGTGTTGTACGAAGCCGATTTTTTGCCCCTATGTTTGCCGTTTCGCCGCCATGCTTTTCTGGGACAATGTTCTGCGATATATACGTCCAGGAAATTATAGTGTCGGCATCCTATCAGATTTGTGCGGCACTGCCATTCTATCTCGCGAAGTAGTTAACTAGTTATAGCAGGTTCAAAAAGCAACCAGCTGCCGTTATTCCTCATTCATGGACTTCGATTAGACGAGTATGGTCGCGGGAAACAGTGCCACTCGCGTACTAATGCACCTGTCAATGTTTGTCTGTTAAGCCGTCTCAATAACCGTGCGGATTTCCATGTTTTTCTATTCAGAAGTTGGTTCACAGTGGACTTTCGAAAACGCGAGGGAAATCCCCTCCGTGTCTTCATCTGCAGCGTCGGCGGGAAAGATGGCGGCGCCGCGCTCTGCCGTCACAGTCACGGCGCTGCGGCGTGCGAGACCTACGCCGGCGCTCCACGTTTCGTTTGCCCCTTAGGCTCACCTGCACCGTCAAACTAATCATTCCCATTCTTATCGCGACGCACTACGCGGACACCACGTGACCCGGTTATACCAGGTACAGATGTATTCTTCACATTCCTCTAGCTTACTATGTCGCAGGGTCTGTTCAAAAACTGTCCATACCAGGAGAAGGCATTTTCTTTTTTAAATCTTCACGCAGGATGCTATTTCCTTATTTATCACAGTTACCCACTTTACAACCAATGCTTCAGTTATGGCGTCCCGTGTGCGTAGCATGGGGAGTAATTTATGTAGAGCAGAGTACAAAAAACTTGTTTGATAAATAAAAAAAAAACATTTCTCGCATTTCAACAACACATATTACACATATTACAGTCGCCCCTATTCTCTTTCTGCATGGTACACGCAAAAGGCTTTCCTTTCTACAAGCGCACCGTTCACACTGATCCCAATGAAGCACTGTTTTACGAATTTCTGGTTTTAGCGAACTATTTTGCAATTGTTATCTTCAAAAAAGAATTTCAGTCGTTTGGCCACGGCTTAGTCGATTATAATAATTTTTTAATAGGCGTATTCATGGGAGGTTGTGGTGGGTGGGGAATCCTGCTGTGGTGAGGGAGTGCGTTACCGGCAAAGGTCGCCGGGGTCAGGCCACACCCCGAATCTCGTTCTGCAATTCCATCAACGCGTGGTTTTTTTTAATCCGGTGGGAATTGTCCAGCACCGGGTTTCGAACCGCAGTCCTTGCACGCGAGGCGGGTGCTCTACCCCTACGCCACCGCTGCACCCTGACCGGGATAATTGGAGATTAATGGGAGAGGCCTTTGGCCTGCAGTGGGTGTAGATAGGCTGGTGATGATGATGATGATGATGCTTAACACTTTTTTATCGAATTCCCTCCACTAAGGAAACTCAAGGCGATATGGGTCTTAATCACCCATATCGCGCAGCAGCCTCTCACCTCTATTTAGCCCGGGGGCTGAATTACGCTACCTTACGTGCCGCACATGCACGAAAGCGATAACATCTAATAGCGGCAAAGATGTTTTCGCACAAACGACACTACTGACGCCACGAACACAGTGCCCTATAGCAATTCGCCCGTTTCCGAGCCCGCGATCGCAAACCGAGCGCACACAATTCTAAACGATCACTTACATGAAGCGGAACCAGGGGGATGCGGGCTAGCAGGCTTTCCCTTCCTGAAATGGAACTTCAGCGAACTGTCTAAACCGCCGTCATACAGGCAGCGGAAGGCACCCGATGGGACGCGTGGCTTCCTGTGCGACTCCCGGGCGCACTAACGTTTATCCGTTGTTACGTCCGCCGAACACGAGATCGAGGTCGTGACGCTTCTATAAACAAATTGAACCGCGAACTCGCACCGGCGAAAGCTTCCGCCCCGAGCGCCCCTGAAAGTTGTCGGCGCGATAGCTTCGTTGTACGGAATGTGCGCAAGGATAACGCGATTGTCAGCGTCCCTTTCCGCAAAGTTTAACCTGGCATGGTGGGTAATGCGGGTTCAGGGAAGCGAATTCACGGTCATTTTAAACTCGACCAGTTGTGCCGAACGTCTGCAAATGCGTAGCCTTAACAAACACAAAACAACGTAATATCCCTACTGAGCAGCCGGCGTGGACCTAGATTTAAATTGATACAGACGGGTGCTATGCCAGTAATCATCGAATATTGCAGACCCTAGTGTAATGTAGTTTACCAGTGTTTTCGAGAAAACAAGGAGCCCAATGCCAACAATGTGTACGCCCTCCCACTGGCTGTTGCACCGTGACGATACGGAGACAGGAGGTCTATAGGACGGGATTTCCGCTGTAATTACGTAATTACGTAAACCTGGCCATGCATAGCCAAACTGTGACTGTACCTGCAAAAAACGAAACTAAAAAAATGAATAAATGCGCTAATGACCTTACAAGAGCTTCCACGCGAACTTCGAAGTGGGGCATGTTTTTGTGGCCTTGAACCATGCTAGGTAATTTCTCTTAAAACGCCCTGTGGCTATGGAGTTGTGCTGCTGAACACAATGACGCGGGTTGGATCCTCGGCCGCAGCGGCCGCTTCTCAGATGGAGAAGGAAAGCAAAAATGCCCGTGAGTCGAGATTTCGCCACTCGTTACGGGTCCCTTAGTGGCCCAAATTAATCCGGAGCCCTCCACTGCGGTGCGCCTCATACTGCAGGTATATCTTCGCCGCGTTAGCCACCCAAAATTTAAACTAAAAATTGAATGAATGAATGAATGAATTAATTAATTAATTAATTATTTACTTGTTGCAAATAATAGGAAGGAAAATCCACCAGCAGGCGTAGTTCGCCTCACCTAAGTGTGGACACCGAAACGCCTGCTGGTGTGGAAGTACACACACACACACACACATACAGGGTGTCCCAGTTATCATGCACCAAGGTTTAAAAAAAGAGTAATGGCGTAACTCGAAGAAAACCTAGTGCATAATGTTTGCAGTACTGTGGAGAAGCGGGCAGCATTTTTTTCGTTAATGAGACTTAACTAATTAATTGTAATTAATTATCTAACTCGAGAAGTACTGTCCTAATCACTAAAGTGTCAATGAGGCACTTGTAGGTACCCACGGGGGGCATCTAACTGCAGTATTTTCAGCGACGAACTAATTGCGTACTAATTTATTCTGACTGATAAAGAAAACCCGCGAAATATGAAAAATACCACGTGACGGCGCCTCCGCGCGCATTAGCGCGCACCGTAAAGCAATGCCCTCAAACAGGCTGCCTCTGAGTTAGCCAGAATGAAATAAACAAAAAAAAAGAAAGAATAAATCGCGACCGAGTTTGTGCCTTATCTGCACACGCACCCCGCGAATCTTGCTGTTGTTGCTCTTTCCATGCATGCCATTATCAAGGTGATGCGCTGTATCTTCAGGGGTGACAGGCGAAGCAGTTGCTTTCAATCAGCTCATTTGGGGACGCTACTTTACAATGCGCGCGGAAGCGCCGTCACGTGGTATTTTTCATATTTCGCGGGTTTTCTTTATCAGTCAGAATAAATGAGTACGCAATTAGTTCGTCGCTGAAAATACCGCAGTTAGATGCCCCTCGTGGGTACCTACAAGCGCCTCATTGACACTTCAGTGATTAGAACAGTACTTGTCGAGTTAGATAATTAATTACAATTAATTAGTTAAGCATCATTAACGAAAAAATTACTATCCACTTCTCCACAGTACTGCAAACACTACGCACTAGGTTTTGTTCGCGTAACGACATTGCTCTTTTTTTAAATCTTGGTGCATGATAGCTGGGACACCCTGTATATATATATACACACATATATATATATATATATATATATATATATATATATATATATATATATATATATATATATATATACAGGACAAGTCACTAAAACGCAAAAAAAAACAATACGGCCCCACTCTAGTTTGTTACCGGGAGATAAAAAATCAATTTAAAGAGTTAATAAATAATTAAACAGGAATACATGGGGCTATTACTTATTTGGCTGTAAGGATAACTTATCATGGTGCGTTCAATTTAGAATAAATTTAATAATTTGCCACACCTTATCACATAACGCGCACTAATGGGACCCGAATTAAATACACACGTACAAATTGTTTCACAAATGACTTCAATCCCTCAGAAACAGCACCCTCCAATTAATCACTTTTCTTCCAGTCTATTGTCGCTATTAACAGCACCGTAACTGTTCCAGGAAGCCGGAACCGATGCCTACGTTTGATGGCTTATTATGTCGGCAAAACATCACTTGCCGATAACTATTCCCCAAGGTTTTTTTTTTTTTGCCACGCGTAACTCCACAGTGGTTTTATGTAAGTTGCTTCAGCAGTTTTTTTTTCTTGCCGCGACCGTATCCGCAATTATATGAACTATTGACTGATTCCGCACAAACACAAGATGACCTACCGGCGTACGGAGACCAGTTCTGAAATGCTCGATCGTGTTGGCCGCGCGTATAGTTTTTTTAAGTTGTTTTCTCGTTTCACCATCCATACTTTGTTTTATCGCTCCTGCTTTCCGCACGCATTGTAACATGTACCTATGTTGCCCCTGGTTATGGGTGCCATGTTTATCATTCTATTCTGTGCAGTGGCGGCTTAAATTGCTCCAAAATTGTTCGGGATCGCTTCCGCATGCGCGCTTTTTCATAAATTTTAATTTTGTTTTGTGTTTTACCTGCCCCTAAAGCGTCCTGTGTTGATTTTACTTCGCTACACACACCTTCCATCCCATCGCATTTACCTCCCATATAACGCCAGTACTATAGATCTTTCGGCATTTGAAAAAAAAAAAACAAAAAAGAATAAATAAATACGACAGAAGTCCCCGGCTAACGGAAATCTCCAGTTATGTCCTGTGTACGTCATCAAAAATAAAAAAAAAACAAATGCGAAAAAACTCCATGGCTAAGAGGAACCTCCAGTTATGTACTTGCATACGTCATAAGCACTTAGTCGCTGTTGTTGCACCGTGAAACCAAGTTGGATGAAAAGGTATTTTGGTTTTGTCAACGACACAGCCCAAGCGTATAAACCAGTTAAAAACAACCGATTTGTCGACGGTGAAATACTTTATGGCTTATTTTTCGGCAAGAATTTTTGTCATACACTTACCCAGCGTGTCTCCCTTTTTGTACACCTTAGGGACGTGGGTGGTTTTGTTCCTTTTCGGTCGCTTCCGCCAGAGTGGTCAGTCATTCACCGTGTTTAATTGCATTAGAACCTTCCCGTTCTCTGACTTTGACAAAGCGGGAACACGCATTCCCGACTTCGCTGCTGCTTTCGCATTAGCGATACTTGGAAAATTGAACGTCCGTGGCAATTACCAAAAAAAAAAACAAAACAACAGTCATGCGTAAAGGGAGCGTAAAACCAAGCCAAAAGACCGGCAGCTCCGCGGCGTTTTGTGTCAGTATAAAGGCGGAAAATACCAATTTGCTATAGAGGCGACCGCTCGTTGCTGTGATTTCAGGCATGTCGTTACCGCGAGTGAAGATCGTCAGGTATGCTTGAGTTTGAGAATTAAAAACGCTTCTCTTTTCAAACGCAGTCTTTCCGCACGCGTGTACAAAACGTCTTTTTGAACGTCAGTTTTAATTCGAAAGCATTGTTTGATTACACTCGCTAGGTGGAAACCTGGCGTCGTCGGGGCCAAGAGATGGCCCATTATATAGCCTAAAAAGGCGAAGTAAAACAATGCTAGTATTGACGCTGAATGTCTCAAAGAGGCTATTGTAAAAAAAGGGAAGTGATTCGTTCAGTAGAAAATTGGGTGAATTTGTGTCTGGGTGGGGAGTGAACCCTTGGCCTTGGCAATGCGAGGCGGGCAGGCGTCCCCAAACTACGACGGCTCTGTGGCTGTAGCTTACCGAAGGGGGACCACCAGGGACCGACCTGGCGTTACACCCCGGTAAGGCTAGAATTCGTTTGTAACCCGTGAACGCAATTTTCGCTTAACAGGACAAGATTTGGTGCGCGTGGTATTCTGCCGTAAGAAGAACACTGATCAGTTGTTTTTGACGTTTGTTTCAAAAGTTTTGAAAGAACAGTGTTTATGCGTTACGTAATTGCGAACAATTTACATGTACGTGCATGCCTGTGGGCGGATGTGCGCAGGCGCATGTGTGTGTCATCCAGCTTGTCCTCGTGATGCCCCGTTTTAGCCTCCGTTCTTGGGGCTCCTGCCGGTACACGTCATTGAGGCATGTTTGCCACATGGCCAAGTCGTTTAGTCCACAGCGATCTCTTCTGGCGCAAGGAGCATCAATTCTGAACCTGCGACCCTCAAACAGAAGAGGATAGAGTGGGAGGAGGGGGGATTTCCTCTTTAGTGCTTCCGAAATTAGCACTATAGCTGCTACGACGCGCGCCAGACCACCTCCTCCCGTGGCCATGCTTCAAATAAGTACCAGCTGCCTGCTTCCGCCCCCTCCTTCGCTACATATAAGAGCCCAGTCTAGCTTCGCCTATGCCCTCAATTCGGCCCTTGGGGGTAGCGGAATGGGTATCGTCAAGAATAGCCCGGTAGATGTCTTTTGTCTCCATCGTACCAATGCTGCACTAGCAATGAGGGTTCAAAGCCGCGCCAACCTGTACGCGGAGGGTTCGGTTGATTACTGTGCAGAATAAATTGCCGCTGTCACTGTAAACGTTGACGAAACGCCCGACGTGCGGAAAACAAGACTGTGAGCAATTTACATCGTATGCAAATATTGCCCCAAAGCAACCTTTGCATTACCCACGGGCGGGAGAGAAAAAAAAATGACAAAAGCGGGGGTAGAAAGTGCGAGCATTTCAAGTTTCCCGCTCGTTGCAAGGGCCGCCTCTGGCGCATTCCAAAACGTGCCGCCAGGCAGGAGTACGTGACTCACCTGGCCCGTGGGATGTTTTCGAGGTGAAATCGCTCGAGGGGCGCCTGCCTGGTGGAAGAAGTTGTGCGGTCACTGGACGCAGCATCTACGTGTGCAGCGGGGGGATTGCGCGATGCCTGGTCGCAAATTGAAACGTCCGGTGAGGAATGCGCCGAGTGCTTAGTGCGATGCGTCTGGAAGCCATCGTAGCTTCGGGTCAGTCACAAGCAGGAATTCCTGCGTGATCAAATGATAAGGAAGTGTCTGAGAAATTAACTTATTGGACTTAGAGTGAGCTTTCCTTCCTGTCTTGTTAGCGCATGCGCAATACTACTATTCGTAGTGTACAGAGAAGTGTACAGAGGGTGGAAAATTTAGTCTCAACTTCGAAAACATGTGGAAAGCAGGAGAGAAACTAACCGAAACATTCTGAGGCAACACTTAGTTATAACTTTGTTTTAGGGGTGTATACTGATGGGAAACCTTCTCATACAAAATTAAATTGGCTGTCCTAAAGGGAGAAGGATACATTCATGAATCAACAAAAAAAAAAGCCCAGGTTGGCCCACTTAGGTTTCGTCGCGGCTTAGGCATTAAAGAAACACAAGTATTTTCATTTATTCATATGCTCTGCGATACTTCGTCTCGCCAGGGCTTATAATTAGCACTGAAATCGCGGTCAGTGACAGCGTGACGAAGGATAGGTTGACGTTTCCAGAAAGATGTTGACGTTAACGATGGGGCGGGTAAGGAACCATCGCCGATTTGTATTAGCAAGACGTGGCATAGAGGTACCGAATAGACTATCAGCAAATTACTAACAGATCTGCTGATAGTATTTCTCATAGTTTGAATTATATAGGGATTAAAAATGGTGGCTCCAAGTTTCTTTTTTCTTTTTTTGCTATGAGAAAGACGTGGGTCCATACTTATGCAGGAATTATGTCGGCAGGCATACTCTGCTAGCGCATTCGTTGCTTGATTCCCTTTGGCGGCAACATGCAGTGTTTTTAAAGCGAAGCTTTCTGTGGGGCCGTCCATCGTTACGCCTAAACGTACTGCAGGAAAGCCAACTTCACACAATGGGTTTCACAAAACGATGAATATGAAAGCGAAGGCACATCAAGCGCCTCAAAAAAAAAAAGTTTCCCATATTCGGAGTCGAGCCTGGGCCCCTCGCGAAATGAAGCCGACGTCTATCAGATTTTTTTATTGGCGGTCTTCGACGCAAAAAATACAGGGAACAGACTAAAAAACAACACCGCTAACTAATCGTGGTACAAAATATATACAGTACATGAGGCGGACAGCCGTCATTCCGGCTTGGCCTTGTCAATTGAGCAATAAAATACTACGCGCAGTCAATGGCTGTGCACTACTCAGACTTTTTCCTTTTATTTTGCGTCGTCTGGCGTGGCGTGTCACGACACAAAGCCAACAATTCAGGTTCGCGTAATAACAACACTGCCGAACTTTTAGTCGGCAGTTATCATTTGTATCCTTGAATGACGCCTAATACACTCATAAGTGACAAAACATAATCACCATACTCTTGTTTGGCGTGCACTTCCTTGAGTTTGTCGACATTTTGTGGAAAGTAATATGCCACTGGCCTAGCGTTCACGAGCTGTTTCTGACGGCCGTTCTGCTACGCCATATAGCATAGAGACCAAGGAGGAGGATATGCGTCGCAAAGGATGTCATCATGTTCATTTTCAAGAATACGCATGCCTCTCAGTGTCATTGGAAGGCATTTTTCTATCCGATTCCGCCATTCCTACATTGTCCAGCCGCTTCGCATTTTAGCCATCTTTCTGCTGAGAAAGGGGCTTTAATTTTTCTGTGTCTGTTCGTTCAATTTTCCCGTCTCGCGAATATAGGCGCAATCGCAGTCCACAGCAAATATCTCGTTAACGACCTTCGTGAACTTCTTTTTTTTTTGTTAATTCGCAGCGTATTTTTAACATTCAGGAGCTTGTTGCGTAGCTTGCTTGAAGGCATGTGCGCTATACGCAAATCATATTTTTAGAACAGGCAGCATAACGCCGCTCTGTCGCCCTATAGGTAAGTAACGGCCGTGCTCCCGGAGGACTTTTTGCGGGCAACGCTTTTAGGTTGAAGGATTCTTTTTTTTTCTTGTTCACTACGACAATCTTTATAGGGCTATCTAAACGCGAATTTTTTCGTCCGTGAATCAGCTCGATCGTTCGTCCCTCGATTCAGCCTTGCGGCCAAAAGTTGAACCGTTTAGTCAAAAAAGAGTATACATAGGCAGAACCATTTCGAACTACCAGAACTGCTGGCATCGATCATCGGCCAAACCTCAGGGACTTTTGAGCCAAAAGGAAGTACGTAACCGAGAGAACCCGTGTCCTTTTAATTAAGAATACACCTCGGGCTGGTTTTTACGTTAGCAAACTTTAAAACACAGATCGTTGAAAATGGCGTAAAAGCAGCAACAAAAATAATAGAGCTCGAGGTTGTGCTGTTCAAAGCAGAACAAGAAACAAAAGATAGAGAACAGATGCACGCTGTTCTAAGAGCTGGCGCACGGGCAGCGCGAAGGCGGGAAAATTGAATCGTATTGAACAAACATCTACCGCATTCATAATGATAATAGTGAGACAGTGGGAAAGCGGAGAAGGAAGGACGTAGCAAGGGCGCTAAAGACTATCGTCTTTTGACATTTGCAGTGAAGGAAGCAGAGACGCGGCATAATTTTCTTGCCACGAAATCATTCGGTAACCATTTGTCGCAAGTTCATGGCGCACAGTTTTCAATTTTCCTCTCCATTTTTGTTGTTGAGAGCTGACGCGTCTGGCTCGGATTATCGGAGGCGAGCAACCAGGTGTTTTGGGGACAAGTGGGTGCCACAAGCTAAACATCAGTAACGCTTCGCATGCGTTTCCCTCCTGTAAACAATGATGTTGACGCTACCGCTTAACCCACGAGCGCAAACCGCCGAGAAACGTAAGACACTGTTCATTCGTTCTCTGCCCCAGCGTTGATCTGTATGCGAGGCTCAACCGACTTTGGTCTCGTGAAAATCTACGGGATGTCTTCCTTGCGGAGAATGAAAAAAAGATCGTGGATATGGCGCAGGAAGGATTTCGGGGTGGCTTTAAAGCCAACCGGAACCTTCAGCTCGACAATTTTCATCAGCGTGTCCGCTGCACATCTCCAGGTGGTATAAAATTATCAGCAGCCCTGCAATACTGTGGGCATCATGGCACTACGCGTGAAAAAATGAAAGAAGAAGTCATGTGGGCCGGAGTAACAGCGTCGAATGCGGAGATTATGTTTATCTGTACTGTTTCCCCGTGGAGCATCTGCATATTATCAACCTGAGTGCGCGCACATTTAATTTTAACCGATGTTTTGTTCCTTTGCGGCGCCCGCTGATGGACCCTCTTCGCACGTGCGGAATATTAAACTTCCGGGCTGTACGGAGAATAATCCGAAAATGCCTCGTTTCCCGCCTTATCGTACTCCTCGGTAAAATGCAGCCTACAGCAGCTCGCCCACATAGAGAGCTGCGGGGGGAAGATTTAAATGAAAGGCGGGGGTGGAACCGCCGTCTGCTGAAGTGAGCCAGCGGTTATAGACGAAAATCCCTCAGCGCACCACCGTGCCGTGCATCGGAATACCAGAAAGACGCTTATACCCTCGAAGCGGAGCGACAAACCCAAAGCGAAGGAGTAAAGGGAGCGATAACTTCCTACGCGCTCCTCAACCCCTTTATCGGCAACCGTAGAGGTTTGGCGAAGCAGCCTAATGAGGGGCGGAAAGTGATTTAGGCTGAATTGAGGTTCAGCTGCTGCGAACGGGCCTGCGTATAGACAATTTTTACTTGGCTAAATCTTCCTCTCGGTTACTGAGGACGGCCTTGTTCTTGCTCCTCGCGAACTTCAGTCGAGAGACGGGCATTAAAGTCGAGTGCCTTTCGCTCGCGTGATTTACCCGGGATTTGCGGATCGCTTCTTCTATACCGCAGCCGAAATGTGCGCCTACTCGGTCGCTTACCCTTCCGCTTCAGGAAGATTGAAGCGACGAGATGGGACTCGGAGGTGGCTTGAAACTGAGCAGCATTAGCTGCGCCTGCCTGGCGGATTCACTCTAACGGAGCAGCGGAAATGAACAAGGACCGCCGTAAAATAAGCGGAGAGGAGACACGCTCGCAAATGTGTCCGTGTGGGCCGCTGGTGATAATTCGTGTAATTTTCGTTGTTCAAAAGCGTATTCCACAGTTTTCGTTTTTTTTTTTAATTTGGACTCCAGTCAACGAAGCACGTAAGAAGGGTACGTGAACTGAAAAGTAGCGATCAGAGCACCAAAGAACCCCTTATTTCATACGAAGGCAATAAAGTGCCACACTACGCGAAAATCCGCCCGCGGCGCGACCGAACGACGGTTACAAAAAATGCCGGCGATGCTGAAAGCATAAAAATAACGGAAATAAAATAGGGTGAATTTAGGTTTGCGATTTCAACCTGGAGACTACGAAATGCGCGCCACACACTAACCCTCTACTCACCGCCCGCTCCTGCGCTTTGCCTCATTAAAGATGGACGTAGGTTGTGCGTTGTAGCTTTTTACTTGTTAAATATATGTTAGAGACGTATGCTGAGGCTTGCAGAAGTAATTTGAGCGTGCTAATATATTATTAACAAACACACGCTTACGCTAATAGCGTATATGCAGGGCTAAGTGGAAAAAAAGCGAAAAGACAAAAGAATACTGGTGAGGTTAGCGTGGCCAAGGCGCCTAGCTTGCTACACCAGGTGTATGAAAAAATGAAATCGACGAAGTGACGATGATAATGACTTTGATTACGATGATGCGCTCATTAGTGAGGATGGTAACGAGAGCACCCAATTCCGCACCACTGGAGGCCTCCAGGAGCAATTTGAGCATGTTCATTACCAAATGAGCAAAGCCTGCTTGGGCCAATAGAGTGTATCTAGGGCCAACAATGGCGCTTGTCCAAGTCTTTCAGTCATAGTTGACACCGGAGCAAGCACGTTCCAGTTACCGAAGCAAGGAGCTACCCGACACCCAAGACGTTAATTTACAGTTCGCCCCCACCTCGGACGACAAAACGACCGGTGCTAGCCCCATTTCCGAGGTGTCTACAAGCAATGAAATGTGCACCTTTGTGCCTTTGTGCACAAAGGTGTACATTTCATTGCTTGTAGACACCTCCTTTCTCATTCGTTTTACCCTACCATTTTCTGCTGAAGACCATCCTTCTCGAATGAGCATACAACAAATACGAAAGCGAAGCTTCCGTGACTTTTCTTTTTGTGTTTTCATCGCTACCGGGAATCATAATATTCACCGCCAGAAAAAGCAATTATGCACGCTTTTCCTCAAGTAGCACCACGAAGGGGCATAAATGTGACGCTCGTCCGCTCCTGAAATTGATTTCCCCAGCAGCATAATCAAACAAGGTGACCGAATGTATCGCAGTCCCCAAGAAGCACGGTGGGTATTTGCGGAACCAATTGCACCGCCGATTTCTGTTTTTCTAACGCCCAATCGTAATTGCCTCCTTTATAAACCGGTCAGTCCAAACGAGAACCGGTTTTGGAGAGTCATGAAGCCAAAATAAACCTTCGTTCAGTTTGAAATATCTATCCCTGAGTAACTCACGTTGCCCCATTCCAGCAACGAAAGAGGCTTCTTAAAACGAAAAAAAAAAAAAAGAAAACGCCCGACATTGCGAAAAGGCCTCGAATTTCATTATACAGTGAAATAATATCCACCGAAGGGAGGTAATATCTGCCAGTGCTAAAAACATAGCTATAATTGTATTAGCTGCTCGCTAGCAAACAATGTTAAACATCAGGCGTGAATGAGAAACTCGGTTGAAAGCTTTTTCGCAGTCTAAAAATGCATCAATTCCTCCACCTTTGTCGAGTGCTCTCAAGAAGTCTTCAGTAGTGTGAATTAAGTGCTTCGTAGTTGAAAGGCCTTGCCGGAAGCCGTGTTGGTTTGGGGAGAAGAAGTGGTTACTCTCCAATCAAATAACTTAAGCGTTTGAAAAGGAACTGCTCCATAACTTTGCCTGCTGTATACATAACAATGAGATGGGGCAGTGGTTTTTCAAGTCATATCAATCACTTCACCTATGAATGAGTACCAATTTGGCCTTCTTTCCGTCTTCAGGAACTTCTGCCTGCAGCAGACTCTCCTTAAATATTATGATATGAAATAGATATTTGGAACACCACTCGGCATACCTAAAATACCTTAAATGAAAAAGCATTAGGTATTTCGTCTGGCCCAGCCGATTTTTTTTTTTTTTTTGTGACCAGATAGAGTAGATCTAAGGAGATGCCTTCCTCAGTTATGGTCGCGCCAGACAGTTCGAGATGGTTGGCACGGCAGTCAGGAGGAGTGGCACCCGTCCGCAGAAAGACAGAAGCGAAGTGGTCGTTAAACGCTATCGCTATGGAGCTGGCATCAGTGACGTCCGCCACCTTGATTTTAGAGGCGACGGCATCTCATTCACTCGCCTTGTCCTTCCATACGGCGTTGTCGTTGTCCGTCCACGCCCCTCCCCCATTCTCCTCGCTACGCGAGCTGCGCTCTCCGCCGCTCACCCCCTCTCCTCTCCGATAGCGAACACTCTCTCGCGAGGGGCATTGGATTGAATTCGATTGGCTTGGCTTGGCTTGGCTTGGCTTGGATTGAATAAAATTGGATTGGATTGTGTTGGATTGTGTTGCGTCATAGTCACGCCACGTTGCGTCATAGCCGCGGCAGGGGGTTCACGGCACGTTTCACGCGATGGCAGAATCAACCTAACGGAAACAACAACGGAACCCCCTATGCGTCGCATGTATACAGAGGTTCCCGCGAGGGGAGGTGGGAGTAATTTTAATTTTAGTTACTTTCTCCTATTTGTCGGGGAGGTGCATCCAAAATTTTCTTGTTTGAGTAGTGCGAAAAATTATAAATTTTTACGCTGAAGAAATAAAATCTGGTGGTTTTAATTTTATTTCGCAGTTAGGTGCGAAAGGACGTCAGAGTAGCGCCACGTGGTCGTGTTTTCGAGCGTGACAGGCGTTTTATCTCGCGTTTTAGATGCAGTATTGGGCGGTGTATTTTTTTCCTCTTTCATTAGAACGAACGTGCTGATACATTTATGGACGGTTATTTTAAGTGCGACAATAGCCGGTTATCGTCACGGCGATTTTGGAGGTGTTCATTTAAAATGTCATATTCCTGCCCGAGAAAATCCAAAATACTTCAATCCTCAGGAGCATTGAAATTAAGGAATCCATGAACTTTGGTAGCAGAGAGTGTACACAGCATATTGGTTTTGAATAGTACGAGTTCATAATCCGATATTCCTGTTAGAATCTTTATTGTGTTGTAAGACTTG
This sequence comes from Haemaphysalis longicornis, assembly GCF_048455015.1. NCBI lineage: Eukaryota > Metazoa > Arthropoda > Arachnida > Ixodida > Ixodidae > Haemaphysalis > Haemaphysalis longicornis. The sequence continues at coordinate 157,998,716 of NW_027526295.1, read as the reverse complement.
CAAATGGCCTTGGAAACAAAAATAAGGTCCAGAGTCGAACTCAAGCCTGCAGCGACACCTGCAGGCGTATTTACAAGTTGGGCCAAGTGACAGGAAACGGCTATATCAAGTAGCAATTTCGAGTACTGCAAAGGTGAATTAATGCAGAGGTTGCTCCAGTTTATTTTTGGCAGATTTAAATCACCGCCTACATGAATCTAGGTATAACGTCTGCTTTGTTCAAGCAAAAAAAAACATTGCAATGGTTTGAGTGCCACTGTATATCCGAATTGTGGGGCCTCTAGATAGCGCGGATGAGCATGCTGAGATTGTTATTCCGAAAAACTATCCAGGTCATTTGGATGCACGTCTTATGCGACAACACTTTAAAATCCAGGCCCTATTTCAGCACTATTGATACACCACCTCCCTATGCACCTCGATCGTGACGAGAGGTAATTATCGCGAGTCAGGGATATCGTTTTGAAGCCATGTTTCGGTGAGGATAGTGTCGTCAGGATCGTAAGTAATAAGGACATTTTATAGATCATCCGATCTTTTTATGACACTCCCAGCAATAATGTTCATTGCAGAAAGTGTTGGCGGGGATTCGTGAGATATTGTAGCCGATAGATTTTGCTGACAATCCGGAGCGCTGGTGTGCTGCCGTCACTGCGCTGAGAGCGGGACCCTCGAGTTGAGAGGATCGTCCCACCGATACAGCTTGCCATTAACCTTTATCTTGTCGAAGATTAAAGTAACTTTGACTCCACTAGCTCGTTTTTCTTGCGCGCTCGCTCATAGTTTATTGGGACAGTCCGGTGAGGACAGAGCAGAGTGTGTTTAATGAAATAAACTCCGCTAAACAGGCCATAACGACACTGTACTTTGTCGTTATGGCCTATAGGGCACGTTGTGCTGCCTAGCGATGATTAAGCCGCTCCCATACGGTCTCCTGACTTCCCATGTTTATTTCTGAACGATGCGATGCGCAGACAGACCCAGCCACTCTAGCCCATACATACACTTGCGGGCGTATAGTTAACAGGCTGAACCACTTCCTTCAAACTTCCGCCAGTTTGCGTACGCCGAGGTATTTGTTAACGATACGTCTGCGCCAGCGTCCGGTGCTTGTATATCAGAGTTCCGAGTACTTCGGGAAATCAGAAGAACGAAACACTTCGCACTTTATCAGGAAAGAAACAATCTCATCACAAAAAAAATCCATTGGACGGGATGATGTGCCGAACTCTTTTCTTATATATACCAAGTGGGGCTCCGCTTGTTAGGCATTTCTAAAGACAGTGTATTGATATTTCCAGAAGACTGGAGGACATTGAGTAAGTGAGGCTTGTCAAATGAATATAAATCAAAATGACTCGGTCGGCACTCCCAACGTATAACCGGCTTAATCCGGTTTTAAACTAAACGAACTGGCCAAAATGCGGGCGAAAGTTAGAGCACCCAAGAGTGGAAATAAAGCAAAGGGGTGAAGCTACTAAAGCGACACCCCGGCCAGGAAGGCGGGTCCTGGCCAGATACTCCCCTGGGAAATATCAGAAGGGCTTGGGTGCAGAAGGAATGGGTCGGAGAAAAAGGTAGGGGGTTGTGGGAGTTTGGAATGGAAATGGGGAGAGCGAGTTTCTTCTCTGATCCTTAGAAGTCTTACTGACACCTTTTCACAGCTAAAATCGTTTCGGTCTCCAAGTCCGGCGATAAATTTGATAATTTTGACATAACGTTTTCTTGTTCTTATGTACAGCGGGCAAAACAATAATACTCTTCCTTTTCTACACATATAAATGCATGCATGTTAGCGTTTTCTCTCTTTAAACCAAACTCGCCTTCAGGCGTTGCCTTTCAACCGTAGTATACTTGGTTGGTACCACTAAAATGTTTTTTTTTTTAAATCAAGACAAATACGAACAGATCGACAAAGTTTTAGATATTTTTAGAAAGCCTTCGTCGGAGTTTTTTATTCGTACTTGACGTTCAAAATTCTGAAAACATCAACTAATCAAAAATATACTCTAATGGTCTGATTCGTATTTATCTAAGAGACACCAATACGTCCACATAGCCATTATGCCTCCCATTTAGCCCCAGTTCATTTGGGTGTACCTCACAGCTTGGTCTTACTGCGCTTCTACTTTTGATCGAATGACAAGATCTGTCCTGTTAATCTGCAGTGCACTGCCGGCTTTTTGCCGATGATTGTGTTGTGTGCCTTCCTGTTCAATGAAAAAGGGAGAAGATTTCCTGAGCGAGTACTATGAAAAGTTACTGACTGTTAGAATTCCTGGAAAATGTTTCTTAATGTGCACCATGTGCCCAAATGAGAAAATTTCTTAAAGAAGAATCACATTGACTTCACTTACCCACATAAAACATTTCCAGAGGCCCGTGGCAGTCAGATGTCTCTGCATAGATGATACATCCTCCACATTATACTTGGACACGGGGTCATCATCGTTCGCTTCTGGACGGCATCGGTCGAGAAAACCCTCTTATTTTCATCTAATCGCCTGTACTCATCATCATATGTACCACGGGAACATTCGTGCCTGCCTTGTTTTGTTCTGCTTTCTTTGTAACGCACGAATTATGCTCGGCCCTACTACATTGCCGGATATATAAAACTGCCACCAGTGTATCTTTGGCTGCAAAGAGGCGGCTGGCAGTAGGTAATAAATGAAAAATAAGTAAAAAATAACTGCACCTTCTATCGAGGCCAAGGCCGCCGAATTTCAGTTATGTCGAACTCTCCTGCAGGTCATTGCACGCTTAGTAAATGACCCGCACAGGTCAAGCTGTCTGCTGAAAAAATTATGTCTAATTACGTGTGCAATGTTCTATGGCAGCTTCCTTCTTTCTTCTTGCCCCACATTAAAGGGACACTGAAGTGAATTTGTCAAGCTCCCGTTTTTGCTTGCACTGCGTAGACTGGCTCAAATTAGCACACTTTTCATCGCTTATCCGGTTGACAAATCAGTAATTATTTTACAAAGCGCGAAAGAAGAAAAACTACCATGCGCGGTTTGCGGCGGCCGCACCAACTAAGGCTGTGACGTTGGGAGGAGGGGCGCCGTGATTGGACGATGCCCAAGATTAGCAACCACACAAGTTTCGGTTTCGGCTTCGGTTCTGTAAAACATAACCAATGGCGTTGTTGGATGGGCATTCTCAATATCTCAGTAATCATCGTACCGCGCTTCTGCCATGTTGTCGGCTGTAAAATGCACAAGATAAGCCTCCCAGGACGGCTTGTAGTCGTAGCATTCACTAGCCGAGACCTACGCAGTGCATGAACGCCCTCCGCGTACCCGCAGCCGCCCAAATGTCATGCGCTTTTCCCCCATATTTGGAGCTTGCCTCCCTCATGCCTGTATCGTAAAAAGCGTGTTCGCACCAGGCCAAGGGTCTGTTCATTCTGGCCTGTGCCCACTGCCTGCAAGCAGTCGGTGCTTATGGCAACAGCACGCCAACGAGAACTCGCTAGCGCGCCAGTGCCAGCCTGCGCGCGTTTTGTGAACTAGTTCGTGTAGCCATGAACGTTGCGGCCCAAAAAAAGGTGAACTTAAAATAGAAGGCATCGGCGGAAAACAAGAAAGTTAACTTACAAAAAAAAAAAAAAAAAACACGTACCCGCGGGGATTCGAACTCGTGACTTGCAAAACACTTGCGCTGACATACCTACGCCCCAGACCACTGAGCCACGGAGCGGGACGCGAAGGCGTTGCTAATATAGGGTATATAATGTATAACCGGTTTACACTTTTATTTAGTTTTGGCATTTCAAGCAGCTTAGGTGACTATTTGTTGTACTGCAATCGTGCAGTAAGCGTCGCCCGAGTTTCCACAGTAGCTCACGTCTAGCAATTTCATTTCGTAGACGGAAAAGCGTTCGCAGATGCGTAGTCGTGCTGCTGACCGCTGTGCTTGTGCGCCCAGCGCAAAAAAGTGCTTCCCGCGCCCTAGTTTTACGCTGTACGGTAAAAATATCAGTTGATTTTATTTCCTTAGTACCTATATTGACTTCGCTGACTCTTCTCCCGCCTTCAGGAGGCCTTATATTTTCATACTGGCGTACCAGTCAGCGAAGCGTCGCATGTGCGCTTGTGTGAAGCGACCTTGACTTGGAGCTAGATACAGTGTACAAACAAACCAAGTAAAGAAAGGCACATTCTTCCATTCACAAAAGTGTCCTGGCTTCGTTTCAACTAAGCGAACGATTGCGACCAAGCAATTTTTTTTTAACCTCCTTGATTGCGACGACCCGCCGGCGGCCGGCGGACGAAACGCTGGGCCGACTGACTCTGTCGGCCGGGGAGCCGTGCAGTAGCGCAGCCGTGGCGCAGCCAATTGCCAGCTCATCCCCTCCTGACGTCACACGAAAACGCCACAGAAAATGGGCGAGCGTAAAGAGAGGAGGACAGCATTTTCGAATTAGTTTTTCTACTAAATAAAATCGCGTAAACGCGCCTAGAGTGGTCGAACCATGGCCTGGGGACTCCGGACTACAATTTGCGCTAGTAATCCCGCAATGTTTACATATCACTTCAGTGTCCCTTTAACATCCGTGTTTATCTAGCAACAGCCTCTATTGGCGTTTCTGTTTCCGGTTGAGATAATAGGAGCCATGATTATTTCTTCTGCCCCATTCCTGGACTCCATAATGACATATTACTTTATTATAGAACCTTGAAAGTTTATTTTTTATCACCGAAATGGTGGTGACAGAGTAGCTACTGTTACACGCTTCAGAACTTCTTGGATTTAGCAGCGGTCACCAGCACTTACAAATTTTTATTTATTCAGGAAATCTGACCTAAAATGTCCACGCAGACGCACACGCATGTGGAAGCATTTGAAGCTGTATGATGAAGAAATTACACGTTTAATTACGGAAGGAACGAAGGGGGTGGGAGGGGGCGGGGGGCAATACTCAGGTCGCACGTAAAGACAGGCAATCCGAATCAGTAGCTGTTAAGCCAATTTTATTTGTGTTGAAACGTTCGCAATGCGTTTATTTTTCGACCATGGTACCAGCTCCATCCCGCGTGTACCGCAAGCTCTACGAGCTGCGCTCCTTGGCCTGATTTTCGTCACTCCTCGTAAACAACGATGCCCAACGGTTGCTTTCCTCCGGCCACGCATGTCCAGTGAGAGAAAAAAAAAAAACACCGTTAGCAAAACGCCCCATTTCACCCCAAATCTCGCGAGGAGGTCACAAACAAAATGTGGCCGAAACCGCTTACGTCACTTTGCCCTTTCGCTGTTCTCGGAAGTCGTTAGGCCAACGAAGGCTGCCGGTCAGCAATTAGCCCCACCTGTGACGCCTCGGCACTCTATCAACCTTGACAAACAAGCGGCGTTAAACGAGCAATTTGCACTTCGCGGGTGGCAATGCCGCGCCCACCTTTCTTCGCACAACTCCGCGAAGAGGTAGTATGATATCTTGAACGAGGGGCGTGCCGATCAAAAGGGGTCATCGCGGCGTGGCTGGGTCACGGGAGAGTTCGTGCGGAGGGCGGCACGTAGGCACGCGTCTGAGATCAAGGCGCTGTCCGTGAGAGATCGATAGCGTGAAGAGCTCCACCGTAGGGAAAGAAGGCAAATCGATGCAAGGAAAATTTATGTGCCCGATGAAGACTTCTGAAGCGGACGTGTTGAAGTGTACCGGCTGCGCTGATGATTATTATAAATACCATTACCTGCGTACTAGGCCGGCATCAAAAGAGCGAACGACAAAAAAGCGCACGACAAAAGAGCTATATATAGTATGTGTGTGTGTACGAGCTTAGCAGGCAGAAAACCTGATCGTTTTTCTTTGCACATGCGTCAATGCCGATTTGATACTCGGTATTCTGTTGTATAAAGCTTGCTTGGGCGTTTAGCCTTTCAGATGAGTCCCCTCCATTTATGCAAAGCACTGGATGAAACAAATTGCATGTATCCCGGGATAAAACCAAAAGAACATGCTGTGCTGAGATTATGCAGGTTATAAAGATTATGGTGAATGCAGATTATGCAGGTTATGGCGAATCCTTCTGCGAAACCATTTGCTTACGCTTAGAGGTTGCTGCCGGTTGCGCTTCTGTTTTAGCTGATATTGGCATTAGGAACGCCGGATGTATAACGAAGAATAAAAAGCTCTCGGTATCTTATTCCATCATGCGGTTTTTGGCTGCTCAGAACACTTCGCTTAACGGCGACAGCGAGCAACAGCAAACATTGTCCACTGTAATGTCACTCGTGGCGTGATTGTTCAAAATCGCCTTATGCGGATATAGCACTAAAATGCCACTAAGGAAGTGGTACGTTATAATTTAAATCCGATGCACAGTTGAAACCATACACTTCCTTTCAACATTTCACTATATTCAATATTACGACTGCCTCACGTTAAGCAGTATATCGGTGCGTCTTAAAATTAGCAGTAAAAACGTTGAATAATGGGCCAGCTTCATGGTGTGACCTTGTCGCATTTTCTGCAAGGGAAAGTATACGTAGGAAAGCAAATTTACTTAGAACTAACCATGGAGAAAAGAGAGAGAGAAAACTTCAGCTTAGATCCCGTGTCCAAAGGACTGTTTGACTTCTTTGTAGCTCTACATGGACTTGTCTAGTCCTGGCGTGTTTTTGATCTGAGTCAATAATGTGGTCCGGTAAAGCTCTCCAATCTCCTTAGGCGGTGTGTCCCATGCCTGACAGATAGAAGGGCGCAATCGATATTTTATTTTGAAAAAGTTGGCGCCGCTTGCACTAATTGTGCAAGGCTGGAGAAAAAGTAGAGCCGGATCCCCTTTCCCTTCGTCGGAGACTCGGCTGTCGCACCTCACGAGTCTTTATACCGTGTGTTGCGCAGTGACGTCCCGGCTTGACGGGCGCCGGTGAGGCTCGGCGCAGCCATGTCTAGGCTAGCGAAGCGAGCACGAAGCTATGCACAGCTGCGCCAGGTGTTGCTAGGAAACACGAGGTGACGTCATCGCTTCGCGAGGTTTTTTCGGTGCGAAGGACGTACAGCACTCCACTTAAAGATCTCTGCTTTTAAAAAAGTAAGATGTTGGGTGGGGGCTTATGATAGAGCTGAACATCGAACATCGAAGCTGAGGAAAGCTTTCAATCCCGTTTGAAACCAATGTGACGTCATTGAATTGTTCGAGCCACCGCCATCTAGCCTGCGTGTTTGTGCGTGTATTGTATTATTGTTAATGGGGGGGGGGGACAGGATAAGTTGCTAGTCGTTAGAAAATCACGACATAATGAAAATGAAAAAAGGGAGGCAACTGCACGCTGTAGTAAAACAAAATATGCCATGTTATTCTTTTCTGTGAGCCGAACCAACGCCGATAATCGATTGCGTGATGCCAAATGTATTGCGGAATAACTTGTCAATGAGTAAATGTGGGCTAGTTGGTTCGAACTGTGAAACATGGTTAAGTAGCGCGGTAAGGACGGGACAAAAGTCCTAGCGCTAGTCCTGTGTGGTCTCTACATTTGTCCCGTCCTTACCGCGCTACTTAACCATGTTTCACAGTTGCGGAATAACGTTTACTTTGGTTAAGTTCGGTGCCAAAATTCAGCATCTCACATGCCCTGTTAACTTTATACAAGACATATGGCCCACAGAATATTCTTGTAAAAAAAGAACCATCTCCGGCCGTTTGTGTGCAATTAAATATATTTCACATTTGAATTTTCGTAAAGATCTTGGAATATGGAAGCCAAATTTTCTGCTTAGTCAATTTACCTAATGAATATGGCACAAGGCCCAAACCTGCTTGACGTCTCTACAAGATCCGCATAAATAAAATGAAGGAAGCTCTCACCAATGCGTAAGACATGAAGGTAGCGAGGCTGTACGCAACCTTCACGACCACCACGATGGTTTAGGTCCACTATTGCAACCAATTAACTTTCTCTTCACTGCCGTAACGACCTTTACTCCATCATTGTAGCTATAAGTGTAAGCTTGTTACAGTAAAACCAGTGGTGTACACGTTCCTCTAAAACAGGAATGAAATCTCGTTCCTCGTTCCTTCCCAATTTTGAAACACCCAAGTTCCTTTATGGCGAAAGGAAGGCGTTCCAGTTCAATTTCGAACATTGGAACGTGCCGTTACATTTACTTTACATTTCATTTTTTTAATTTAAAATATGGTGTCGGATTCCTGAGGCAAAATTAAGTGAGGAATTTCAAACTCACGTCGAACTACGTGTTTTATAGGAATATGAACACCACCGGCAGCAGTTTATCTGGAGATAAAAAGAATCCAAAGAAACGGTCCTAGATGATTTCTTTTCAGGGAGCACCGGACAAAGTTGAGACATGTCTAACTGCAATTGTGGTGCTCGTCTATTATAGGTGAACACATGTGACACTTTCCACTTCGGTCTTACAAATGGCCAGTAAGGTTACTGCGCTTGAGATATGCAAATAAAAGGTTGCTCACATGCAGGAACGTAATTAAATGACTTGCTTAAGAAACCGCATCGAAAGGAACAATACATAGGCCTTTAATGAATGCTGATTTACATCTGGGACAATCTTGCTGTTAATTTAAAGTACCATACAAGCCCCTTTGCAGGGAATTTAGTAAGGGGGTTACAAAGGTGAGGCTTTTCGGATCACACAGGACAAATTTGCGAGTAACAAAACACAGCAGAACAAGTAATCACTACGAGGTTCGCAATCCAAGTTTACGTCGGAAGAAGATAACAAGAAAAAAAAAGGCCAACGGCGTAGTCACGCAAGAAATCTACGCACAAGAATTACAAAGTATACCGAACACAATCAGGGTAGTAGATAAAGGACACTACCAAAGATAGTCAAGTATGTGGACGCCACGCACCAATCAGTTGCGGTGGTTATAAATACGCATAAGGCAAAAGCACAGGAAATAACACGGAGCCTAATCCCGTGCGTAAAAAAAATTACACTATAAAAAATATAGTCGGGCACAAAGTGCGACACTATAAAGCAAAAGAAACAACAATAAATATATAAAAAATACTGAGAAAACAAAAAAAACTCGCCGTGGTACGAAACGACAGCTTCTTTGGCTCTTCAAGAAGAAAAATGTTAACTACATAACAAAGTTATAGGATATGGCAGAAGAGAAACAAATGTGGAATGAATGAAAAAAATGTGAAAACAATTAGCGGAAAAAAATAACTCAATGCATAGTCGCAACTACGTAGAGTCCCTTGTTTGAACTCAGCAAGAGTTACATCTCGATGTTGAAGTCAGACAGACGAACCCGTTTTTTCGTCACCACTTCTTTGGCAATGTTGAAGAACCGTTTCACGGAAGCGCTTGACGATGCTGCCTTGTTTTACTTGAGGAAAACTTGGTTCAGTCCCTCGAAGTTCTTCATCTGCGACAGCGGGTACTCAACTGGTACCAGCAGGTACCGCGACAACTCATCCTGTGCCTCGGCTGGAAGGGTTTGCTGCCCGAACGAAAAGAAATCCTCGGGCGCGGACGAGGTGGCAAAATCTGCGCTGGATGGCTCGGTCACTGCAGTCAGCTCTGTCTTTATGTCGTTGGTCGCCTTGCCTCGCATACAACTGTCTGGGATCCATGATTGCTTAAACCTTGGGATGTAGCAACTGGCAACTGAGGGTTGAACCCGCAATCCCGATCAATTCCCTGTGACCCGGTGAGCCTGCAATCCCGGTGACCCTTCGAATGACCTCATAGCGAGATCAAATCCCTCGACAACAACGCCCCCGCGCCTCGCGCGCACTAATAAGGTAATTACCCCTGACAATATTCGGTGGTTTCACAATGTACCTACAGCGCCGCTCGGACTTATAAACCTTTCCCCGGCAGGGAAAAATTCTATCGGCCAGACGCGCATCCTGGCCTCCCCAGATAAACGATGAAAAGTGAAAAACATTCTCGGGGCTGCGCTATTCAGCCTTCGAACGCCGCGTAATTTCAACCGGCAGGAAAGTAAGCGCAAGCCGCGTCCTGCTGCGTTGTTATTCTTCCGCCTTTGACCTTCGAGGAAGCACGTTCCGCTAAAGGGCGGGCAAATTGGCTAGCTTATAGGAAGAGAAACACAGTAGGGACATGTGGATTTTTGTACTCGAACCTTCGCATCAAAACCAGCCAATTCCTAGCGATGTAACGTTTGCAGAAGGAATGCCATTCCTGCCGTTTCTTCAAAAACCTAACGAGTTACCGTTACAGTTTCACCGACCCTAAATGGAACGGTGGCGTTCCTTCGTTCCTGCAAAAAGGAACTAGTTCCAGGAACGCCGTTCCGTACGACACTGAGTCAAACCACAGCCTATCGCAGGCTCGACACGAGTGACCAAATTTGACTGAGAAACCCACAGTTGAACCGAGCGTCGGCTCCCGTTAGCGACGGATGTTCCCGCTGCTGACGAGCGGTCTCGGCTCGACGTTTTCAGTACCGCTCACGCACCTTGGCCAGATTGCGTTGAACGGATTCGTTGTTCGGGGCCCACCAACGTATCCGGGCAGCATTCTTTGTAGCCATGTGGTCCGTGTTGGCTTTCTGTACTCGTTTCTATTCTCGATCCCTAGCGCGACCAGTTCTGAGGCGAGCGGCCTGCTCATCGGGCGTGCCGAGGACCCGTGGCCGACCCAACCCCGCGACTGAGCCGGCGCGCTTCTAAGAGGGGCTAGTATACTAACTCCCAGCGCACGCGAATGACGAACGCACAGCCCTATACAATGGGCGATAGCGAAAATGTTCCCACGATTGCGGCGAACGCTGGAGTTTTAAAGACGATAGTCTTTCTTGGGCTACTTAAACCCAGAAATTTTGGTCTGTCTGAATGTCTGTCTGTCCGTCTGTCTGTCTGTGACTCGATTCAGCCAACCGGCCAAATTAAAAGTGATATTGCGCAATAGTCTTATATATTCACAGCCACATGTAAACGTCTAAGCCTGGTTTATATGTTCATACTTGTCAACTTGGTTGAACAAGAACAAGACATTACGCAAATATAAGACAGGAAATTAGTACACAAGGTATATTTACAGTGCTCCTTTATTATAAACATTTATGGATGCTTGGTTTTTCGATAGCAAATGATATTCTACATCGACTGCAGAAAACCGCCGCCTCCTGGCGGCATATGAAAGATCACGCGGCAACAGCAACGAAAGGTTCCACTAGCTAGGTTCCACGTTCTGCTTGGAACGCACGTGGAGCACGGCCAAGCGGCTCTACAAACCTTCTAGTCGGCCGCCTCCAGTCACGCGCGTCTCCGTCGTACTGCAGCGCTGGCATCGAGGAACCCGGCCTGTAGCAGTGGAACGCGGTAAATTCAAATAGCCTTGCGCAAACCTTTAGTTTGTTTACCTTTGAATGAGCGTGACGGTACAGAAACAGCATGAGAGGTGAGCGGGAAAGCAATGGGGGGCATTTCCTTGGCAAATGTCTACAAAGACTATCGTCTTTTGACGACATTTGCAACGAAAGGAGCAGATACGCGGCCAATTTTTTTCTTTTGGCTATCTTGGCCGGTATCCTAAGTGGGTATGCTTGGCTTGACAAACGTGCGCCGAGGACGCTTGGCGGTCGCCGCGCGGCACGCATACACGAGCTCTCGGCATATCTTGGGTTTTTTAACTGCTAGGCGGCTGCCGCGAGGCACGCGCTCACGTGGGCTCGGCATTTTCTTGGTATTTGTAACTGCGGACAGAAAAAATAACGATTTGCTAAACAGCTGTAAATAAAAGCGGTTTTGGTGGATCTGCCAGTAGCTATACAGTAGCGTAATACGTTTGACAATGAACCGAACGTCTGCGACACCGTTGCAGAATAAAGAAATACGTAAACTGAACCGCCAACATATCTGTTGACTGCAGAGCCTTCAACCAAAAGGTACAGTGCACCTATTAAGACATCTTTCACAATCTTCAGTGGGGCGGGCGTCTTTCCACCTATTTTCTTGTTTTATTATTGTTGCCGACTGATTTAAATAGGCCTATACAGGGGGTTTGAGGGAAGACTAAGTAATTTAAAAAAAGGCTTTCCGAAGTAAAATTGTTTTATTGCGAGAGGTGATAAGAGGCCGTGGCGGGCGCTCTAAAAAGGGTTTCAATTGCTATTTAGGGATACAGTTAAATAAAATTTGTTTATTCACTTTTTAATTATTCGAGTGAGGTGTTTGGTTGCAATGAGGAAATTGTAGAGGATGATCAGTCAAACTGATACCCATCATTAGATTTCCGAAATTGTAATTTCGTGCAGAGCTACAGCGCTCAGAACCATAGCTCTCAGTTGCACGCAATTGACTTCCTGCGGCAGCTGAGCGCTGGAAAGCCACGTCCGCGCGCTGATGTCACTCGGAGCTGTACACGTCACAGGCACTCCGCGAATCATCTTCGGTCCGAACAGCGGCAAGCGGCGTCGTGTTCGTCATCCGCTGGAACCTGCTCGCCCACCTAAAGGTGGCTTGTCATCGCAATTCCCGAGTGCGAATGCAATGGCCGCGAATGCATTGGCCAATGGGAAAGCGTTTTGCTTTGTGATACCACCGAGGTGGCTTTTCTAAAGCGTTTTATGGCTTTTGCACTGCTGAATTTAGGTACCGATTTCGCAAGTCGCTACCAAACACTCTGGTGTCGTAATGTGACTCCTTTGTTTGTGGAGGAACGATGAGTAGTTTATAATAAATGCTCAAAATTTTGTCCTTGCGCACAAATATACAACTGCGCGCGATCTTTCACTGATCGTACAGAACGCACAGTCATGTCCTCTGCGACGTTGGTCAGCGCTTGGGCGATTCTATCCTTGAGATCCTGGAGGCGTGTTGGAGCTGTTTAATACACTTCAATTATTACATCCCCCCCCCCCCCCCCCAATAAAAAAGTTCAATGGTGTCAAATGTGGCAACGTCGGCACCCACGGAATGGGCCCGCTGCGTCCGATCCACTGCGAAGGAAAGTTCACATCAAGAAAATGCACAGCACGAGAGGACGAATGTGGTGGCGCTGCATCGTGTTGGTACCACACCGAACAACGCTGAGTGGAAGTGGCGATGCGAAGTCCGCGAACAGTTCCTTTAGAATGCAGACTGTGTAGCACTTGCGTCACATGTTTCTTTCAAAGAAGTATGGCCCAACGATACGGCCGAGAGAAATTCCACACCACATTTTTACGGATCATTGCCATTGGTGCCTGTGCTCTACCCGCCAGCGCGGGTTTCCTGCTGACCAGTAGTGCGCTTTGTGTAAGTTCACTCCAGCGTCTCTGCATAAATGCGCCTCGTCGGTCCATAGAATATTGTTTAGAAAAGTGTCATCTTGGTCACACTGGATGAAACTCCAGTTGCAAAAGTCTAACCTCCTCTGGAATTCGCTATCGGTGAATCGCTGTTGTAGAGATAGGTGATACGAGTCGAACTGATGTTTCGACAACACTCTCCAAACTGAAGCGACAGTGACTTGAGATGCAGCAGCGATTTCTCTTACGCTGGCCTGTGGCCTCCAGTTGACGTAGTCTAAGACGCCGGTCTCAAAATTTTCGATGAGGACATGGCCACATCTTCTTTGTGGATGCACCGCTCCGGTAGTGCGAAAGCGGTTGAACACCGTTTTCAACGTAGGAGTTAATGTACAGTCGGCGAAAGGCATGTGTATAACGCTCCAGCGGCGTGCTCCGGACTGCCCTGGAGTCACCTAGTGATGACGCCCGGTTTGAGACCGGTAGAATGTGAGCATGCGGGGCCCGTATCAGCGCGATGGCTGTGTTCTTCCTCGCTCTGCACGCGTTGCCTTGGCTTCCGCATCTTCTTTGACCGTAATAAGCGCTGCATGTCTGCGCTGCCGGGCCAGAAAACAAAAGGGGAGATTACCCGCCTTGGCGCTCGCTGTGCGAGATTTCCGTCTATACATTAGCTTTGGCGCACCGCTGTTCATTGCGTCATCATTCTGCCAGTACGCTGTATGAGTACAGCGTGCACTACCATCTGGTTTCTGCGTTCGTCTTTGCACGTCATTGCCGACAGGCTAACGCCACAATACTTAATGCATTGTGGAAGCGATCACGGAGCGATATCTGGTCACTCTGGAACACCGACAGCGATGCGATTTCGGCGATTGTTGTTCGTTTTCTTGCATACAGAAAAAACTCGTAACTCCTGTACAAATTGCGGAGGGCGCCACAAAAATTAAGCGTTGAACGTAGTTAACCGCGGCCAATGCTGCACTAACTAACAATCGCTAATCTCCACTATTGTTTCCCGGCCCGACAGCGTGGCAGCGCTTCTCACGCCGAAAGAAGAAGGTACGGAAGCCAAGGCGACGGGCACAGCGACAAGGGAAACTGCCCTCTCGCTGATGCGGGTCGCGCGTGCTCACATTCTACCGGTTTCAAACCAGTCGTTATCATAGATGCCTCCCGCGCAGTCCGGAGCACGCCGCTCCCGCGTTATAACAAGCCTTTTGCCGACTGTACACGGCGACCGGGGTGTCGTGTAGCGTATACAGGCGTGCGGCTAAAGTGAGGTTTCCATTAGCGTTCACACATGCAATAACCATCTCGACTCTTTCAGTCGTCGAAGCATGGCCACTGCAGCCATGTTGCGTGGCGGAAACGATAAAACAGCCCATGCTGACGACGCGGAATTCTAGATTACAAAGTCCTCAGTTTCTTTTACTTTTGTTTTTTATATTGTTTGCCCATCCCCTAATTTAACACTTTCCGCTCGAGCCGAATATGAAGCACGGCGTGCGTGCGGCGTGTACAGCTCTAAATGACGTCATCATGTGGTCATGGGTTTGCGGTGCTTTGCAGCCGCCGGGCTCCATTTGCGCGCTTTAAGACTGAAGTTCTGGGCCCCTACGTCTACAGGCAACTACATTTTAAACCAAAGCTTTTTACCTCTACCAGCCAGCGCTTCTTTCGTGGCGTGTGGGAGAAGAAACTCTCAACGCGGCTGGGGAGGCGGAGAGCGCTTTCACTCACGGAGCACAGTGTCGATGGCGTGGCGATAGGGCGCTATTACCCAGCGTTCCCCGTGCTCACCCCGTCGGTTCGGGTGCGTCGGTGGGACCCTTCCGTCGGCTTTGTCGTCTGCTTTGGCGACGGTGTTGCGCCGGTTTTGGCGCAGCATCGCTTCCATTGCGCGCTTACTTCGCGCGGCTTGATGAACTTGTTCGACAGCACCTCTTGGGTAATCCAGTCCTGACGTAATTAAGTGGTCGTACGGCAAAGACACGTTAAGGATTGGTTTTGAGGGCGGGAAAGCAAAATGTAGAGACCACATACAGACATCTGACCGCTAGAGAAACGCTACTTTTTTCGCACTGCTTGCCACGAATGGGACTCCGTTTTTTAAATTGGTGAATAGCAATTCGGTTGTGTTTCGACAAGTATTACAAAAGGCGAAAGGAGCAACTGGATTTAATAAATAGGGATTATAAAAGTTCCCTAATCTTTCTCGCAATTCTCAAACTTACTAAAGTAACTAGTTTAAATCAGTATAAATGGGAATCACTAAGCTCACATGCCGAATTGTTGGGGCTCTGCGCTTGTGTCGCGCGGCGGTGTAGCCCCTAGCTAGCACATCAGGATGGCTTGGTTCCGCTGTCTAAGCCTTGGAAACACGCTCCTCTCCGTTTTCTTTCTTTCGACGCACGGTCGGGCTACAGCGGCGGCGTCCGCCGCTCTAGCCCGGCCGTGCCCGACGCTGTAGCGTTCAGGACGGCGATCCTGCGAATCCCAGGTAACGGCTGGCAGAATGTCTGGTTTCACTTTTTTTAGAGCCATGTGAATTCAAGTGACGTCGCATGTGGAATTGTTGTGGGGGTCGTTCACAGCTTTGCTTTCCAAGCACCTTCACAGCGTAGCTTGGAGCCAGTTTTTTTTGTAGAACTAATAATGGTTATTGGTTTGACTGATGATCCTCTACATATTCTTCAGTACAATCAAACCCCTAAGTATAATAATTAAAAAGTTCATTAACAAACTCTAGCTAATTATTTCGCTATACCACTTGGAACCCCGTTTTATAGCGTCTGCGACGGCGCCTGATCACTATGCGAAAGAAAAACAATTTTAATCCCGAAAGCCTATTTCTTTAAATTACTGAAAGTTTTCTTAAACCTGCGCCCTGTATAAAAGTTAGAGGAAAGCCCGCACCAGCACGCGGTGGCAAGCTGTCTTATTAAAAATAAACGGTCGCTCCAATGCACCCCCTTCTCCCCGCCTTTTCAGTTAGAAGAAGAAACCTAACAAAATAGATAGAAAAAAAAACTAAGTAAATTACAAATTTTTTGCGCACAAAAAAAAAAAACCACACATGCTCAACCCGTTCCGCCCCCGGGCGGTCACCTCCCACATTGCTCCGCGCGGCCATGGAAGGAAAAAAAAAAATCAAATGTATGGCCTTTTGCACGGTTAGTGTTCGGGTCTGATACTTGCAGCTTCTCTGCCTGTCCAATGACAGTCGGCAAAGCACCCGCATCGTCCTCCCTACCGTCTCCCAAAAGCCACCGGAGTTTCACCCTGCCAGTCACCACCACTTCACGAAGATAGTGTCAGTGACGTCTCCACCCTTTCTACACCCATCGGTGATTTTGAGCTAGGGACCACGGCTTTCAAAGCGAACAATGCACGCGACGGCCTTTCACAAAAACTTTCACACCCGTGGCGCTACCAGTGCAGAATGCCGGAAAGCCAAAGCAGGCCACTCTGACGGTACGGAGACGCCATCAGTTAAGAGCTCCCGCACCCGGGTTCTTGCAGGGCTTTGTTCCAGAGCAAAAGCTGGGCATGCGCAGAGGGAATCCGGGGCCAAGGACCCAAACATAGCCTTACTGCAGAACACTTTCTTGGTGGACGGGCAGGAAATAAATGAAAGGAATGGGTCGGGGAAAAGAAATGCCAGAAGAATGGGTCGTCTGCGTCGTGTGCAGGCCTTTATTGGTCGCACTGCGCTTCTTGTTGGGATGAGGAATGCCCGACGCGAACTTGTCGAGGCCAGAGACACGAAGCCCTGGAGGAAATTTTTCTTCCGGGCATGCAAGGTTGGCAAAAAAATTGGGACTTGTAAACGCAGTTAAAGAGTTCCTCAAGGCTGAACAGCTTCTTCTTTTAACTGAAAAAGTACAGCTTGTTTTGGCTCACAACTGGTTCACAAACTCGTCTTCATCTGCCAACTCCCCTCCCCGCCCCTCCACCTTCAACGTCACCTGCCACGGGACCTGACCGCCGAGTACACATACTAGAAAGGCACGCAGGAAGTTCGGGGAACGGCATCGTCCGCCGCAACATGATGAACGCGCTTCTATTGTTCCAGGTTTGTTACCTTCACTGTTATAAGGAATATTGAACGAGAAATCGATGCCTTGTTGCGGTGTCGTGCCCCTACGATTTGAAATGCCCTGCCATGCGTATTTCGCTTACTGATGCGATTGCACGCCAAATGTAATCGGAGTTGCTTTTGTTGCTTGCGGGTGATGTAGAGCTTCATCCTGGTGCCCCCTAAACTTGACATAGCTTCTCTAGTCACCTCCATTAAACGCCTTGAAGAAGCTCAAACCGATACCCGCACAGAACTGGCTCACATAAAAGCAGCTCAATGCGCCCACAACTCATTGCATCGCTGAGTAATCGCATTAATCTCCTTGAACTAAAACAGTAGGATCCAAATATCAGCGCTGAAATGGAAGAAACGAGTCAGTTAAAATAAGAACTAGAAGTTCTTAGAGCCACGCACATTGACGCCAACAATCGCATGCGTCTAGGCCTCAATGGTTCTGAAACAGAGACGTGTAAAGAATCAGAAAAAAAGGGTTATTGAATTTTGCACAACTCAATTAAATGTGGAACTGTATTCCAAGGGCATACAACGGGCTCATCGTCTTGATAAATTTCAGAGTAACAAGAAACTCCCAAATATAATAAAACGGGTCAAATTCAAAACCAAAGAAATCATCATGGCATGTGGCCGGAAACTGAAAGATACACAGTTTGCCATACCGGAAGATTTCGCATCGATCGCTCGTTTCGCACGGCGATACAAATTGTCACAGTTCATCCGTCCCCAAAAACGTGCCTTTAAACTACACGTTGATAAACTTCACGTGGGTTCAAAGTGCTACTTCTACGACGCCTCTTCGGACACAGTAATAGAAAGCACGAATAACCGCACAGAATTACCATCGAAAAGTACATTAGCCGCTCTTGCAGGCACTAGTGCAGATAGTGTACCACGAAGTCTTACTGATGCTAGAAAATGACGCAGAACAAAAAAAAAAAAAAAAAACTTCCTCAATTTCTCCTCACTGCTCGGTCTCATCGTCTGTGCGCGTAGACATTGCCTTTACTAACACCCGCCGCATCATTCTCAAGCGTGGTGTATTCTGCAGCTTTATTGAAGACATCACTGCGGACGTCGTTTTACTAACAGAAACATGGCTATATGAAGACATCTCTGTCGATGAAATATTTCCAGAAGATCTTAATTCGACCCTGTACCGTCATGACCGCCACAGCAGGCGAAGAGAAGGCGTGCTCATCGGAATCATAAACACACTGTCCTCTTCACGACAATGAAATAGAACTAACATGGGTTCTTGTCTGCGAGAACACTGTCAAATCAGTCTTTGGAATCTGTCCCGCCACCCGATCACCCTCCAACTCTGTGTGCCAGCCTCCAATTGTCACTTAATACTGTTCAAAACAAGTTTCCCAATGCTGCCGTCTTCCTCTTGGCCGATTTTGATTTTCGGCACATTTCATGGCCCCTGTTGACTATACTTAATCGTTCACCATCTAGGGAGGCCAAACTGTTCATCGATTAGGCGCTGGACTTCAACCTCCATGAAATCATTACGGGCCCTACAAGGGGTGATAACACGCTTTATCTGCTATTAGCATCAAATCCCGACGACGTAAAAGGAGTAACCCTCCTCCCTGTAATAAGCGACCGTAATCTTGTTCATACTTCCATTTCACTGCCAGTAATTTCATTACTTTTCATTACTTCCATTCCACCCGCCGCGGTGGCTCAGTGGCTAAGGCGTTGCGCAGCTGAGCACGAAGTCGCGGGTTCGATTCCCGGCCGCGGCGGCCGCTTTTCTGATGGAGGCGGAAAGCAAGAGCGCCCGTGTGTGCGAGATTTCGGCGCACGTTAAAGATCCCCAGGTGGTCAAAATTAATCCGGAGCCCTCCACTACGGCGCGCCTCATCGCCTGCGTTGCGTCGGCGCGTTAAACCCTTCAATCAATCAATCAATCAATCAATCAATCAATCAATCAATCAATCAATCAATCAATCAATCAATCAATCAATCAATCAATCAATCAATCAATCAATCAATCAATCAATCAATCAATCAATCAATTACTTCCATTTCGCTGCCAGGAAAACTAAATTATTTCTTTCAAGACTTTGGGAACTCGTAGTTAAACCACTAGGTTAATGCTTATTGGGAGATATACAAGAATGTGATGTTAAACCTGAAAAATACATACCTAACATTTTTGTCAAATTTGATTCCATGCACCCATGCTTTAATAAGCAGCTAAACTCACTCCTTAATAAAAAGAACGCTTCTACAGTTGAGCCAATGAAGTTAACAGTCCGTAAGCCTGGCAACGATACCAGTTATGTTTCAAACAACATATTCAACAGCTAAAGTCGCTAAAGATAAATTATTTTTCTCTTATTTGCTAACAATTCTTTTGTCGAATCCTACTAAATTCTGGCGCATTCTTAATAGGTTAAAAATAGCGTCACAGAACTTACGGGCCCTGACGATATGCCCATAAGTACTCAACAGTGCGCTGATACTTTCAATGATTGTGTTTGTCCCGTGTTTTCGCCTATTAGCGCTTTTATTATGCCCCCCCCCCCTCCCCCCCCCCCCGGGAAAATCAATCACAAACACGATGCCTGCACTTCAGATAACCACTAAAGGTATTTTTACCCTTTATGAAGTCACTAAAGGTATATACTGCCGTTGTTGATCAAATCAACAGCAAATTACTAAAAAGTACCATTATCCTTTATATTCACATACTTCGTTTAATGTTCACACGATCATTGTATTCTAGCACCATTCCTACCGAATGGAAAACAGCGCAGGTTGTTCCGCTCTTTAAATCTGATAATCATGCAGTTCCGTCTAACTTACCACCCCATATCTCTTACGTGTGTCTCTTGCAGGCTACTCGAACACACTATAGCAACAAACCGTAAGTACCTTGAATCAATTAATTTCGTTTACCCTCACTAATATAGTTTCCACAAATCATTGTGGCTTGAGACTCAATGGGCTGAATTTACACACAACATCTTTCACTGCATGAATAATAACATACAAGTTGACGCCGTATTCTTTAATGTTTCAAAGGCATTTGATCGCATCTAACATAACTACCTCTTCCTTAAATGGTCAACCCTCGGTATTTCGTTGAACTTACGACGCTGGTTAGGACACTTTCTAACTGTCAAAGGGTTGAGAGTTGGGCGAGTTGGTAATTATGTATGTAAAAAAAAAACTATGCGCAAATTAATGGGGACAAGAACACATGCAGACAGCACAAGCGCTTTCTAACTGAACCCATGCAACTTTTGCCCATTACAAACGCTCGCCACTCTCCAGCGTCCCATCTGGAGTACCCCAGGGCGCATGTCTAACATATCTGCTGTTTCTAAAGTACATAAATAATTTATCTACTAATAGTAAAACAAAATTAGGATTATTTGCTGATATAACCCTACCCAAAGATCCATCGATAACAGCACCCCGCAGCACGACCTTGACAGCATTTCTTCATAGTGCGATAAAGCACAGATGCCCCTTAATTTTGCTAAGTGAAAAGTCATATAATTTTCTCGTAAACACAACACAATCGAGCATTCATATAGCATTAAATCAACCCCGGTTGATAAGACCAGAAAGTAAAAACACCTCCGTGTGCACCTTACGTCATCTCTATCCTGGGTTGCACACATTGAATTCATCTGCTCTGAGGCTACGCGCGCTTGGATACCGGCGCAGAAATCTTGAGTTCGAATCTTCCGACACTAAAAAGCTGGCATACCTAACACTCGTTCGCACAAAGCTGGAATACGCCTCATTCATTTTTAATCCCTCGCAGTCTTATCTTTATAACGATTTGGAATGCATTCAAAACCACGCAACCTGTTTTATCGCGCCACAGTACTCAAATGAAAGAAGTGCCACATCTCTTAAACAATCCCTTGGATTTCGCAAGCTTGCATATCGTCGCATTATCTCTCGCCTGTGCCTTCTTCACGCTTTCTATTACCTTCCTGAAATAACACACGCTTTATTGATACCACCGCCGCGGACGTCATCCCGCTTGAATCACGATCATCCGATTGCCCGAATGAACTGCCATACGTAAAGAACTCTACCTTCTTTCCTCATGCTATAGCAATTTGGAATACATTGGAAACATTTCGTGAAAAACTAAACAGTCAAATTGCTACGCTACCAGTATTTCTGTGATTAAACTCTCCATTTAAATATGTGTAACGCTGTTTGCTCATACCAGTTGTATTTTACTTCTGTAATCTTGTGATTATTTTTGTCTTCTATTTTGCCCTACCCTTGTTTCTTGTTTACACGCTGTATACTTCGGCCAAGAGCACCCCCCTTGTGTAATGCCTTTGGGCCTGTATAACGGAAATAAATGAAATAAAATGACATAAAAACTTGGCGCGTTTCGTAGCTCTCTCAACTTCGTTTAGCGGCCAGTAACACCATTTCATCTGATAAATAAATAATTAAAGCTAGGAGTTCTCTTTGCCATTTTCTTTATATGTTCTTGTGACGTCTCATACCACGTCACAAAGCGCCCAGAGCGCGCCTAGCCGGTTTTACTTGGTCGTCGCCATCCTTCTGTAAGCCTGTTCTCTTTGCTTTCACTTTTGTAGCAACAAATCAGAAAAGGTTTGATTTTTTAAGAAATCTTGTGGTGTCGCACATGCAATTCCATCCCCAAGCCCCGAACATAAAGGGCCGGGAATGATGGCGGAAATCATTCCTAGGAATGCCCTTTGCATGCTGCAACTTTAAAGCAGGTTTTCAAAATAAACGTGCCGTTGAGCATATAGGATAAAAAACAATAAGCAAATGGGATAATAAGACCTACTTATCCCATTGGCTGTTTCGTATACATAAGCTAGTGGTCAGTAGGTACGCGGGACTCGTGTTCACCCGCATGCATGCATCTGCGACAGCGCTTGTACGCAAAGTGAATCTTTTCAACGAAACTGAAACTGAAACAAATCCTACCGCCCGGCTCCTGGAATTTTTTTACGATGTTTGCTAGCGGAGGTTTGAGTCTGATAAAAACCGCATGACGAGCGAGAAACCATTCCGGCATACATTTATTTTACACTTAAATGCCCCTGCCGCAGTACGTTTTTCTGTAAAAGACTTAATCAAGCCCCACCAATCCCGTTACACCATTCGCGTTTATTGATGTCACAAATCGTAGTGCGTGAAATTGTAAGGGTTGTGATAACTGCCTTCACGTTTTCGGATATTTTTGTGCCAATAAGCTACTGAGTACTGGTGCTCCGGCTAGTTTATTTGTACTCGCGACGCTCTAGAGCTACCGATATAGACAATTTTGCTATTACACTCAGTGTCTCTTGAATCGGCGACGACACACGAACGATGCACGGGACCCGGCCTGCGGATGTGAGATATACGAAAGACCCTAGTTTAGATATTTCCCGACGAGACTTACACATCAACGAGCGTATTGATCAACTCCTCGCATGCATTGACACCAATACAAGACTCACAAGAACTTGTCAGGCTCCGCGACATATCACGCAAATTGAAATTCTCTGTCTGCGCCCGGGATAACATGGGAATTGCGGCAGATCAACACACATTCGTCCTCAATCGTGTGCCGATCCAATGCCCATCTCATGACTTGAATCTGACTTAACGACAAGAGCTTCAGGAAACGAGTTAGGAGCTACGGATGAGCCCTCGATGCGCCAACAACAAGCTAGCTAGGTGAGGGCAGCACCGAAATTTCTTAGAATCGAAATAGAAACTCGCGCAGAAGCGACACGAGTTTAGTCTGCGTCGAACGCTGCCCGCCGATCAGTCCGGAACAGGGTCTGGAACTCTCCCTATAACCAGAGGCACCCACCGCTGTTCCCCTTTCCCCCGTGCAGGATAGCATACTAGGCCGTAGCCTGGTTAAAGGAGCCATGAAGAGAAAACACAAGTTTGGTTCATTCGAAAGATTGCCTCGTTAGAACCATAACGACACCACTTATAACGCAAACTTCGCTCAAATAAGCTACATAATTAGGAAAAAAGGAAATGACCATGCGACCCACCAGCTCATTTTCCGCAACAGAACCTGTGATGTCACTTGGGAATGCTCTGCGATTGGCGGAGGCCGGCAAAAGCAAACGCATGTTAGGCAGGGCTTACAGTTTGCATAGCGAGCTAAATGCCCGTGAAACATACTGCACATTCTTTTTATGACAAAGAACGGTGGAGTAAACGGTTGAAGTTCCGAACGAACACGCAAGCGTGTGCGCCAATGCGTACGAAACAACCGCCTGGCCGAGCTCGACATCTCGCCGTCGCGCAGACGAATTTTCGGGTTCGAGGCGCTCTGACCTTGGGGGAAAAATGCCGTAAACACCGCGCATTGACGCTCGTATCTTTCTGGTCGAAGCAGAGAGCTCGCGCTAACGGCTTTCCATACACGACACCGGCCAACTGGCATAAGCGATACTGCTACTGAAGTTGAACTATTATTAACCGTAATAAAAATACGGCACATACGTACCAGTCTGTATTCGTCCGTCGCGACGGGGCTGACGAGGCAGCGGTGCCGACGGCAGGGCGTTCGTCTGTTGTGGCTATCGCGGAATGGTCGCTTTCCCGTCCACCGCGTATCCCGCAACTCTTGCCGCTCGTGCACTTAGAAGCATTGAGCGTTGAAGTGGTGTGAGGTTGTTAAATGCAAGCCCGAGCTCCTCGGCGAGAGTTTTGTTCTCCGGATCAGGCGATTCCATGACTAGGGCTGCGGGTGCACTAGGTTTTACTAGCATTTTTAAAATGGCCGCCGTCTCGGTCGACTCCCGCGTGTGGGTGCTATATGGAGTCGACATACTAAGTATCTGTTTCATGGACCGGCCCGTGTGACGCCATTGCTCACGTCACCAAATGTGCAATTTTAGCGGGAGATTTAAAATTTTGGCTTAAATTGCCTTATTTCTCAGTGCATAAAGCATTTGCTTCCGGGAAAGCGCTTGGGGTACTATGAAACACCTAATCTTTCGAATAAAACAAACTTTTGTTTTCTCTTCATGGCTCCTTTAACATTCCTGCCTTTCCTTTACTTTTTCTCTCTCTCTCTCTCTGAGCATCGGCCTTTTACCAGATAGTCTGGGTCCGCTACAATACCGGTGTTCCTCTTGTGTGAAAGTTGTGATCACAATGTGTGTGTGGGTGTGTGTGTGTGGGGGGCGGCGCAGCCTATATGTCGACGAAAGAAAAAAAGTACGCATCCGTCGCATAAAACCAAAAGAGGCGAAATAAAGAAAGCTTGAAGGGAACTAACGAAATCACGAAGGTTTATCTGATGCAGCACCCTCGCGCGAGTAATTACAAAAAATAAAATAAAACAACAAACCAAACAAACCGAAAATTAACCTCAATAATGACAAACGCTATATACTCCCACGACCACACGCGCTTAACCGCTCGAAATGCAAAAAATTACGAAAAAGCAGCCATGTTGCTGCCGTGTTCCTTGAATAGCACTAAGGAAGCGTAAGATAGAGGAAACAAAGAAGCGTCGTAAGAACGTTTACGCCTTAGTAGGCAACCCCCAGAGTCTCCGTTGCTCTTTCCGCCACCCGAACCTCGAAACAGGTCCCAAAATTCATTACCCCCCCTCCGCCCCCCAAAAGAATTTGTTATGAACAAATACTTGTCGCCGTCAGGTTAAAACACCCGCTTCAGAAGCACATGAACTTCTGTTTAGCACATGAACATCAGAACTGCCAAAAACATTTTGTTTACCGGACCTGCGCTCGGTGCAGACAGGGCTAAGCCCATGGCGATAGAGAAAAACCGAAGTTGCCTACTTTTTATACTACTAGCAGTAACGGCTGTGAAAATGTTATGGCTGTAATAATATTACCCTCTGTTATGCTACAGAGTGGAACAGTCGTAAACCTTGAGCCACCGACCGACATAAGAGACATGTTCAGTCGGGCCACACTTAGGCATGCCTACGTTTCTTGAGGAGCTCGGGTAGGGTAAGCTACCACATAAAGCGCGCGAGATGGAAACATAGGCGCGCAGAAATCTCAGTGCACATTTTCCTCAATTACCTCGGCGAGCTAAACTGCGTCGGCTCGTGCCCGCGGTGGCGGGCATCGTTTTCATAGGTCGGGTGACATTGGAGGCTTTTCCTGCTTTTTCTCTTCGCTTTTCCCCAATGGGTTGATGACGAGGGCGCCACCATAACGTGTGTTCGAAAACACTGTATCGCAAGCGGCGAGGCGTGTGAAAATCGTGACCGAAACGCTGCCAATTCCGCTTTTTTCCTTCCTCACATCAGCTGGAACGTCGATTGCCACCAAGAGCTCGCAAGGAACCGAAACATTGATTTGAGTACGTCAGCATCGCAAATGAAATTAAACGGTGGCTATAATAGCGCCTATCAAGTTTTCTTCGTGGCCTCGAGTTGATTCTTGCGTTCCCCCGGGCGATTCACGAAGATTTTCAGCCATGGAGGTCTGTATACGGCTGTCAGTTCCCGCGTGAAGCTGGGCTAGCTAGCTGGGGGCGCGTGACTTGGCAAGAATACTGACCTCTGCTTCGCAATGACACGTGCGGGAGGTCTTTGATTGCTCTTTGGAATAACTAAAAGCATCTACTTGTGTTTATCTTCAGATACCAGTTCGCGGATCTTTCTTTTATCAACGAATTCCTGTTTTTAAGCTATTCTTGCATCTTTGCATTCATCTCGGGTATTATAATTTACACAGCTTCGTAGAAAGCGAATTATTGCTGTTATGCAAAAAAGAAAAAAGAAAGAAAGGACAGCTCTCAAAATAACGCTTGCATTAGAAACCTTCGTGGCGCGTACGCAGCAAGAAATTATGACATACCAAAACCTGAGAACCAATTCGCGGATGGAGGTTCGCGTCAAATTCCATACTTGAAGCTTGAAGCCCTGGTAGGGTGGGTCGGATTATAAATCGTGTCTCAGGTTACATGAAAATAGGGGGACGAAAGGTGGCAGGAGTGGGAAAAAATGTTTAAAGGCGCACCTTGCCTGCCTTATTTTTTCCTGTGTACGCGTTTTTTGCGTCTTTAAACACTTTTCACTCATGTCGAACTACCTGCCCACATAAAGTTTTCGTTAGTCCTGGATAGAGGTATTTATAAACTGCATCCGTCGCAGAAGGAAGAAATTTCGAGGC
The DNA here is from genome assembly GCF_048455015.1 of Haemaphysalis longicornis. NCBI lineage: Eukaryota > Metazoa > Arthropoda > Arachnida > Ixodida > Ixodidae > Haemaphysalis > Haemaphysalis longicornis. The sequence continues at coordinate 157,972,287 of NW_027526295.1, read as the reverse complement.
GTGCTTAATAGCACCGCCACCGTGCGGGCCATACTGGCCCTTATTCGCCCAAATCACACGTGGGGAAAACGGGCAGGTTACTTGAACTTGCGCATCAAGGAGCGTAATTTGACTCTTCTGAATCTATTTATGCTGCATGCATGGATGCATGGATGCACGCAATATCTACGGGTTTCATGAGACCAAGTTGTTGGTATTACGTTAGAGCAGTAAGGTTTGCCTCAGTAAGCATTCGCCCTGTTCAGAAGCGTGGTACAAGGCTTTCAGGGTCATAAAAATGGAAGACTGCCTTGGACCCACGTTCGCTATCCTCTATATAGTGCAAACAGGTATAGCACAAGCCTTGACGACGTATAAGCATGCCATACAGTATCTTAGAGTGTTCCGCAGCGTTACAATATATTTATTTAATAATACTTCCAAACGGTCGCCTCGAATCGGTATGCGTCGTGGCCGACAATCCCGTACAGAAAGGAGGCAATAATTTATTTTCGCTCTTGCACTTTCTCGGATGTCAGGCATTGGTAGCTAGCTTGTTCTTTTTATTAAACTACGCTGAATACAGAGAATCCGACACCCCCCTGCCTATTCGTAGCAGTAAGGAACCATGAAGGCTGAATGCAAGTTTGGTTCAGTGAAAAGATCGACTTTTCCCGATAACAATGACAACAATATTATTGCAAAGTTCGAACAAGCCGCGAAGTTATTAAAGGAAACATAAAACACTGGAGACTCATCTGCTACTTTTAGGCGATTTGTTTATGACGTCACAGAACCGTGTTCCTGTGAGTGGTGGCCGCTAATGTAATTAAGCCAACGCAAAAAAAAAAAAAAAACTATGACTGGGCGACAGTAGTTGGGTCTCTGGTTTCGTGTGATCGAAATCACTTGGACGCTAACGTGCAGTTAACGCACTGATGACTGCTTTTAGTGACGGCTCATATTACGTCACCCCGGTCTATATTGTATGTCTCGTAGCACGAGATTTAAATTTTTTAAGAGCGAACCTCTTCCTCCTTGATTCCAGGGTGCAAGCATCAAACTTCAGCCAAACGCAAGGAGACAGCAAATAGTGAAGCAGCTGCACAACGAATGCAATTCCCCCCGCTGACTATCCAGAGGCGCTTCTCGCCGCGCCGCAGTAGTGGTTGCGCATGCGCACCCCGCCAATACGCCGAATGCGAAGGTCAACAATGCAGCCATTCGCACTATCGAGGCCCGCCTTTATTCTATGCTGTCTCTGCATAGACTTGCTCAAGGCTACACCAACGCGCTGCAAGGGCCACTTGATTTGCAAGTGCCGATGCAGACAAAGAGGAGAGAGCCCTACGCAGACCGTCTATGCAGACAGAATTCCCAGGGAACGGCTGCAACCTTGGTGCAATTTAGTTTGGCCATGTTCTTCCCACTGCCCGAATCCTTTAGCAGCCGGTCTTTCTGCTGTATTTGCGTGTTTTTGTTCTGCTGTTGGCCATTTTTTCGTTTAGGGCGAACCCAGTGATCGAAGAACGAGATGTCTCTACGGGCTGCGTGGAATCGACCTCGTTTGTTAAATGAGGTGGCGGCACTGAATAAAATGACAGCTCTCGATGCCGTTTCGACCGGACCTGATGGGCTCATAGATTACGCTATGATAGCGGCTCTCAAAGAGTGCTTGCACGTGCTGACCCCCTCCCCCACCGGAACTCAATTAGGCCGGGGTATACTCCACGAAGCGCATAGCCATCGCTATAAAAGGCGGCTCTGTTTACGACGTTTATCGGCGGCTACATCGCAGGTAAGTGGGGAAGAGTGATCATCGGCGATTTAACTCCAAGACCGGCGTAGACTCCTTGGAGATGAATTGGTACGTACGGCGAGGATGGCGTCTAGGTCGTTGAAGCTCACTCAGTCATCAACCGATGAAAGCGATTGGGCTCGCTCGCTATCTAAGCCGTAAAAACATTTGCCTCCCACGCCTCGTAAACAAACGCTCTATAGCTCTCTTTCGACGTCTGTGACTTATATTCGCGAAGGTCGCTGCGACTCGTTACAGCAAGCTTACGCATCCTTCGTCGCTTCTAGTGGAGGACATCGAGTTCGCAAAACTTGTAGCTCTTTTAGCCTGGCTGTTTGCCTGGCAGGCTTTGGTTCATCTGGTATGCATACCCGTACACCCCTTCCTGGGACGGAAAAGGCGTGATGTGGCGCATTCGAAACATTTTGAACGCCGAGCATGATTGGGGTGTTGTAAAATTGCGTATGTGTTGCCCCGTATTTGGTTGCATTGGTAGTGTTTTTGTCGGCCTCCGTTGAACTACCCAGGTTGCGATTGATGGTGACGAGGGGGAGAGAGAGAGCGTGAACACAACACACGAAGTTACCAATGGACACACCCACTCTCGTGCTCGTAGGAAGTCCCGGAGGATGTGTAAGACACTTATTGGCACTCACTCTCCTCTTGGGGGAAGAGAAGAAGGAAGCAAGGAACAGTACAGGAAACGCAGGGAGCTTAACCAAACAACGTTCCGGTAGGCTACGTAGGCTACCTTATACATGGGGACGGGGATACGAAATCTGAACGGAAAAGAAAGGGCCGCGGTATATAATAAAACAAAAAAAAATGAGAAGGAAATCACAAAAAAAAAACAAGGCGTAGGACAAGGTAAGTAACGTTTATTGAATCCCAATCCATCTCCGTGTGTAGATGCCAAGTTTTATACAACCTCCTTGGTAGAGGAAGACCAGTGGGGCGAATCCTTAGTCCAGGAGTCCCTGGCTTTGGCTGAGCGTCCTGGCCCGTCTCACCAGCTGGGCGGCGCAGTGAAGGGGAGATGTGGGCATTGGGAGGGAGGTCGGGTGTGTGAGAGCATTCCCATACTATGTGATAAAGAGTAACTCTTCTGGGGCAAAACATGCAGTGTGGTGAGTGAGACGTAGGGCATATCAAACGCCAAAGTGTATTGTAAAGGAAAGCCCGGCTTTGAAGTTGACGGAGAGTGACTTCGTCAGCCTTTGTTGGAGAAGGGCGAGTTGGCGGGAAAGTGCGGCGAGAGAGCTTATAATGTTTGAGGACGTCATTGTAGGTGAGTAGGGGTGGGCATCCAGGGTTGGAGGAGGGGGGGTCGAGGGCAATGGCCCGGTGTATAACTTCTCGGGCTGGGTTGGTTGGTTGAACTTTATTTGAGCCCATAAAGGGGTCACCATCAAGGTGGCCAATGGGGCGGTCCCCTTTCTGGAGCAAACGGTGGGGTCAATGGAGCCATTTCTACAGTAGGCAGAGTACCTAAGTCCAGGTACCCCTGTGACCAGGCCGCTGTCCGAGTTTACGAGACCAATGTCTTCTGGTTCTCCAGCTGCGAGATGGCCAGTAAGCCCTTCCACTGCTGAATGTTAGGGAATGGGTTGGAGGGGAAGAATAGGGTGTTTGTGCACTCGCATGTTATGTGGAGCAAGGTGGCTGGTGTGGGACTGAAAGTGCATGCAGAGCAATACTGAGTTAGAAACATGAGGTGAGGCGAGTTCTTGGGGGAATGGCTTGGTTTGTATACGCGGCGTAAAGTGGCCTCTTGTTTCTTGGTGAGAATGCTGGAGGGTAGAGAAGTGCACGGTGGGCATTAATTGCGTAGGATGCCTAGGTAGCTTGGGGGATAAGTTCATGTGGTATCGTCTGCGGTAACCTGTGGCGCTTCAGCCGCTTTCGTCCACGAAATAACGTTGTCCTCTCTGTTGTGCGATCCATACAGATCACGATGAAGTACCCAGGTCACCTGGAGCACCACACGAGAGGCATCGAGGGGGCGATGCAGGTCAAGCTCGTGTACATGCAGAGCTTCCCTTGTGCAGAGGAGCATTGTAAAGTCTGCTTTTTTCCGTGGCCTTCGTCCCAACAGGTTGATTTTATGGAAGACCATAGCTACCTAAAGAAGTTGTATAGCCTTTGTCCCTAAGGCGTTGGTAGAAAGAACGCTCTCGTACCGTTAGAATGGATATTAGGACCTCCTGCGCTTTCCTATCATAAAATGTGCTGCCAGCTACTCCGACGCGGGACAGAAGCCACTGGAAGGTAACATTAAATGAGCCATGCTGCACGTGCTTAATAACGGACAACTAAACACGCATTGTTTTGTAACATATTTTATTGTACTGTCGAATTTTGTCAAGTCAAACTCGAAGGCTACCAAATTTTGTGCGAATTCAACAGACTACAAATTAAAGGAAGCTGATCAAATAGTGAATCTACTTGCAGCGCTGCAAAAGGTAGGGCATGGGAACTGAGCGGCGAGTCCCGGAACATTTGTTAACGTCAATTGCGAGCGGAAGGAATTGGTGATTTATTTGGTCGCGGTCCTTCTGCCTGCCGTCACTCATAAAACATCGTCTGGAGGAGCTTCCAGCCAAGCTTATAAAGCGGGATGTGATTTCTCATGCAAGAGAACTAGCCCGCGTTTGTGCTCAACGTCGACGCTACATCAGAGTTACTGAGTGGAGACATTTGTTCGCTAGCGTCAAAGTCTTCGCCGCTGAGCGCTGAAGGGCCACCACTTGTGAACTTAGTAATCTTTGTGCCAGTTACTATGCAACAGGTCTCTATTCTAGCGTCTACCGCCTCCACGTCATGACTGGTTGGAGATGCTTCCAGGCGTGCGTTTGCCTGCGGCGGAGAGGCATGGTAGACGGAGTTATATGTCCGAATTAACCGGCGCCTCCCTGTTCAAATTATTTGGCGTTCTCGCACGCTGATATAGTATCAGTTCGAATAAGCAGGAAAGTCGAAATAGGCGTATTGAAATTAACGAGATTGGATTGTATATACGAAACGTAAGTCTCGGGGTTTTGGTCATCGCGTAAAACCGGAGATTGTCTATTTAACCCTCAGCTTTTCCGCCCCATCTACATTGACAAGAGTTGGCTTAAACCCGAATATTCGAAAAATTTGCCATCTATTCACACAGTTTTACTGTGACGAAAGTGCGATGTTGGCTGCAAAAACATTATCCTGGCAAGCGAAATTTGCCTGCAGAGTTAAGGCTGCGCACTAATCCTTATTCACAACAGAAAATGACACAGTAATAAGCCATTTGGCCATTAAAAATTGCTGCACGGTGATTCCCGGCTGTGTACACGATTGAGGACAGCAGTGAGAGGCCATGTACAGACCTCCCAAGAGGTAACTATATCCTCCTTGCGGCTTGTACACAGCAAGCTCCCATTGCCGTTTTCGTATAATTACAAATCAAATGGATTCAGCTGCTTACCGGGCCCCGCGGACGCGATAAGCAACGGCTAGGTAGCCTTGTTGGGTGTAACATAAAACCACGAGGCACCCGATGCCGAAAACGGCAGCAGGCAGCGGCAGCCTCCTCAAAACCTGGCAGGAGAGCCAAATAAACCTTCGATTTAAAAGTAAATTCTTTGTGCGTTCCCACGTCGATTCTAGGCTCGGAACTCTCTTACTTCTGTTGAAGCTCTCGTTCATCCTCCTCCACTTGCTTGAGCGGGCGTCTTGGATAGACTATTCGGTCCGCCGTTGCAGGGCATTCCGATGCAGGCTTCTTTTTTGGAATATATATACACGGAAATAGTCAAAAGCAGGCAGCATGACTATTGTTATGGCCACACTTTTGTTACCTGCTTTTTTTGTTCACGACCATTGCCATGTAGCCGAACGTTAGCCGTGCCCAACCTGCGCTCTATATTTTTCACGTCACTACAGTATGTAGAGTGACGAATTGACACGCACGCCCACACGCCCGCACAAACACACGTGCGTCAACGCAGCAGAGAACGCCTGCAGGAGTGCCTGTGTCTTCCTGCTTATCGCTGTCGTTTCTTTGGCTGTTCTTCCACACATCACTCCGTGTGTCCGTCGCTCGTAATCCTGGCGTTGTTGTCTGGTTTATCAGCTCCGATAACAAGCTTAATATAATGTTTTTTTTTAAAGCTGGAGTTATTCGTGGAAAAAGAATTTCCATCCTACATTTTACAAAACGAGAAGGGAAATGGCGGTGCTGTTCTTTTCTGTGGTGCACTCTGTTGTTACTGCAGGTAGCCCCGATCTATATTAAAATTAGTCATAAAACTTTGTTGTTTCACCTGAACAATCTGCGTACCAACAAAGCATAATCCAAAGGGCCTCTGATGTATTACCGTCTCACCTGAACAACTTCCAGACCATCAAAGCGTAATCTGAATGGCCTTTGATGTATCACTGCACCACCTGAAAAACTTCAGGACCAACAAAGCATAATCTAAAGGGTCTTTGATGTATCACAAAAGAAGTGCAAATTTTAATTTGAATCGAAGACTTGCGCGCACAGCTCTTTGTTCCGTCTAACGTGTGCGGGGGTGTACGGGCTGGGCTAGCGTAAAATACATTGAGCTTGTATCTTGAGCAAACATGTGTCCTAAGAAATCCAGCTCAAGTGCCGAGTCTCACCTGGCTTTTTGCTCTCCGAAGTCGATATACGGGACCGAAGACAATTAGGAAACCCGAATTCATTCGCTGGGCGCAAAGGAGATGGCCGTTACCTTTGGTATGCATTTAAACGAGACATTACAGGCCGCCACAAAGGCAGTCCCAAATATCGCCTCAATAAAATTACCTGAAGAGCAAACCCATGACTACAGGCAGCATACGAACGAAAATCTACATAACCAACGTTTTCAGCCACCAGAATAAAAAGAGGCACTGACTTTTTAATGCGAAGGCCTTGAGTAAATGCCCCATTGTGCAGAACAGGGGCGCTCTTGTCCGATATAGAAACTCACATCCGTCGTAAAGAGCAAAACAAGATACAAAAAATGTCGAAGTGTATGCCAAAGTGGATATGTGAATTAATTTTGATAACGTACATCATTTGTAGAGAAAATCGGGTAGATGAGAGTTCGCACAGGAATCGCAGTCGTTGCTTGGGCGTAGGCGCCAAATGCGTTGGCACCACTCTACATCGAAGTAAGAGTTCGTGCGGGGCTTACGTCATATCGTGCGACAGGTGAACGTGACGGAACGTGAGCAGAACAGCCACGGAGAGCTCTCATTCCGGGGAAGCTGTGGCGTGAAGTGTCGCAAGACTGCTTGCCGAAGTAATTGGCGCCATAGGATGATGAAGCGGCAATGGAGAAAGTGATGCAAACACGATGTGGCAGAAAAGAAGCCAGGCAATATCGGCACAATGCTTTCGATTCCAAAGCACTGCTAAATGCCCCCCCCCCTCCCCCCCAATTTTATCGAACTATTGGGGCTTGTGCTTCGAGTAAACCCCGGTTCGAAACGTTACCATCCCTTTCTAAAGAAAGCGAGAGAAGCGCAAAAGCTAAAGTGCGTCCAATCGATCGTCAAGCATTTAAAGACCCAAATCTCAAACGGAGAACGAACCGGGGAGACGATTTTTCGCGCACAAAGTAAATGCACCTGCGAACGATCTATATGTAAACCGATACGTGGTTTATGACTGTTGTACTCCTTCTTCATTATCAACGCGTCTATTATCTTATCCAGAACCGTTCCTTTTTCGCGATTTTCAAGTAACCGTTTTGACGCAATGGAAGCCCGGTCTCGCGCATGCGCCGTGTGTCCAGAGATCTTATCTGAATTTTTTAAGTCGACCAAGCGGTCTATAGGGCAGTGCATTAGTTTTTTGACAAAACGCCATCGGTTTCATTAAGAAAACTTTCGCTTTAAACTTATTTCCTGTGTTTGTAATGCAGCGTGTATACATACATTCCTACCTGTTTCACCACAAGCCATTGTAAAAAAAGAGCATAATGCGCCGCTACAAATTGTGCCAATAGTCACAGTGCCGGGCCTTCAAATTGCTTTTAACGAATGAACGACTGTGGAAAACTTGGACTTCAGAACTTTCGCGTTGGCATTTCCCACAGTAATCTCTATTTATCCTCGTCGTGGAAACGATATAGTCACTTCTGTGCCACGCTTTACGCATTTCGGAATCTTCTTGTCACCTGTGACTGCCTAAGAGCGGGAGATTCATGTGGCGAAGTTGTCGCTTCCACATGGTACTCGAAACAAATTTTCTTACACCGAAGCTGTATATGTCTCGTTTTGCCATACAGCGCCCGCGTACCACGTCGCGTCGACGATGAATTTTTAATCTTGCGCTAAAGCCAACTTTCTAGTGGGTGCTTTGTAGTTGTCAACCTAATGTACGTATCTAGAAAAACACCATACTCAAATTGGCGGCTAGCACTACAATATGTTTCCGCCGAGTTTTGTTTTCTTGTCATCATTCTTTCACAGTGAAATTGCGAATGTCAGAGAATTACCGTTTGCTGTAAGTACAGCCGGTAAAACGCTTGTCTATAACAGCGATTTCAACTTCAACCAGCTACATCCGAAAACTGCCGAAACATACTCGTTCCAAACATGTCGGAGGAAAAAGCGAAGGGCTAAGACTTCAGAATTCCGCAGTAGTTTTATTCAAATCCCGCTCCGGCGGGGCAGGATAGGGCTGAGAGTACGAACGCTGTGTTATAGACAAGCCTTTTACCGGCTGTACATAGCCATCTGTGCAGGAAGTATGGTTACAAAAAATGGCTGTAAATCTTGTTTTATCGAAAATATCCAAAAACAAATCATATCAAAATTAGCCCCAAAGACGACTCTAACATTGCGTGGAGCTTTCTTTACTTTTCACAAGTATGTAGTGTAGTGCAAAGCGAAGTTGTAAATATTTAAATCTCCGCTACCGCTGCTTCTACTGGAGGGAGGCCGACAGCCCCATGTTTGTTCCCTAGAATAAAACTGTAATCTTTCCAAGTTCCATTCGGCTAATAGGCTAAGAAGTATGTTGAATAGCAATTTACAAAAAAAAAACGAGATTTTTATCATGCAGTCCTTGGACTGCGCCAAGCTGCTGTGGTCATCATTCTTCACAAAGTAGAGGGGCACTGGCTTTTTCTTTTTACGTGTCAGAACTGAAATAAAATGAAAAAAAAAACAAGGGCACGAGTGAGGCAGCGAAGTCGAGCTAGAGCACTATGTTTATCGGTAAAAATGAAGTCTGAAATATAGCTATGGAATTGGCTCTAAGTGGCGCGTTTAAGACGTCGCGGAGGCTCGACACGTGTGGCAAAAAAAAAAAAAAAAATTGCGAAAGTCATACAAGCCCAAGATTGCGGTAAAAAGCTTGGCGAAGATGGCATACGCGATCAGTAGCTACGTCTTTGTTTTTTGTACATTTAATGCGCAGCATTCCTTGCCGAGTACACCGACAGCACGCCCTGCATTTCCACAAGAATTCAGATTTGGCGAAAGTAACACCCCTAAACGTTATAATAGTGTAAATGGAGATAACTGGTTGAACAGGATTTTGACGAACCAGAAAATAGGAAAATAGAAAAAAATAAAAATTACAGTTTTCACTAAAATGCTCTGTAAAAATGGAAAAAATATGTGCGTCTTGTACATCTACCCCAAAACCGAAGATGAAACGAAAAAAGTCCGCAAAAAAAAAAAAAACCCTTCAAAATACGAATAAAAAATAGCGAGAATGGCAAACCGTGTGCAGCCATTGATTTTCACAAAAGTGCACATTTGGCGGAAGTTGTTATTATCGCGCGAATAGAAATTATTATTATTATTAATTGGTCGGACAGAATTTGAAAAACCAAGAAATAAGAGAAAGATGAAAAACAAAATTTTCGCAAGAATAATCATGCAAAATCTAACATGCGCATCTTACACACCTCCCCCAAAGCCAAAGAATAAACAAAAATAGTCCAAAGAATAAACAAAAATAAACAAAATAACGTTAAAAATACAAATACAAAAGAGCGTATACCGACCAACCATGCAGTACACCTTTCATCTTCAAAAAAAACATAATTAGCGAAGTAAAGGCACTTCATTGATATAATGGTATAAGTTACATAATTTGCGGTAAAGAACACGAGAAAACTTAAAAATAAAAAAAACTGCATAGTCTTTCGCTACTCATTGCCATATTTCGCCGTAAAAACCTCATACTCAAGACAAGCGGCATAAGAATGCTCCGCATCAGTAGATAATTCTGCGAATTTCAGCAGACTTTTTTCTGCCGTGAATAAGCTTGCCGAAAATAGAGCCGTGAGTTCCGCCAGGGAATAGTTTCCCGGAGTAGATTTTCGGTTCGAAATTGCTTGCACAATTCCCTGGCCCTACAGTGAAATCGCTTCAAACGCAGCATTCCTTGCCGAGTACCCCGACAGCCATGACCGTGTAACGCCCTGTGTAACGCCCTATATTTACCGGAAATTCTGTACATCAGTTTCCTTCCCTGAATCATCCCTTACAAAAGCCACTCACCGCAGCGGCTCAGTGGCTGTGGGGACGCGGGTCCCAAGGACGCGGGTTCGATTCCCGGCCACGGTGGTGACTTTTCAGATGGAGGCGAAAAGCGAAAACGCCTGTGCGTCGAGATTTCGGCGCACGTTAAAGGTCCCTGCAGGTGGCCAAAACTAATCCGGAGCACTACACAAATGCCCGGCTCATCGCCCACGTGTAACTTCGACGCGTAAAATCCCGAAATTATTTTTGTCCCTTGATAGCGTGAGGGAGTTATTGTGATGCGGGAAAAGTTTAGAAATTATGAAAAACCCAAAACAGCGCGAACGAAACAGGACCGAGGAAAGAAACATGTAGACCACAAACTAGGCGCGGCCTACTGATACATGTGCTTTATACAGCTTATTGAGAACAGAAATAAAGAAGGATTTGTGGCATTATTCCCCAAAAATAACCTAGTATTTCAATATTTCAAATATTTATCAGTGAAATTAAGTCCGAAAGAAACTGGAGCTACAGCGCCTCAACAGAAGGAGAGGGGGTGGGGGGGGGGGTGACCAATATGCCACTTGGTATCCACTTTGGCGTGGTCATTGCTTTCTCAATAAAGGAGACGTACACCAGCCGAATGGTGTAAGTTGAGATGGTGCAACTGCAGGCCGAAGCTACAACCAGCTGTGCTGGGGCTACGCGGAGTTCGAAGGGATCGTTTTATTTGGTTCTCTGGAACGTTGGAGTGCTTATGTTAATCAATAACAATCCCAATCGTTTTTCGGAACGGAGCAGGCAAGCGACATGAAACGAGGTACGGTATCCGTCACAAATAAAATCTCAGAAGGCCACCCAGTTTCCTTCGAGATTTGCTAGTCACGGATGCATGCCTGTTCGCCAAAAGTAAAGTAAAAAAAAAGATCGTTGCGAGGGCTTTCCAAAAGGTGGCAAGCATATTTTCGCTCAATCTCGTAAAGATATTCGCCGTCAAGAAATTTTTAACAAACACATCGAAGGTTGTATACGCGCCCGAACTAAATTCGGGCTATGAGGCACGCCGCAGCAGAGGGCGCTCCAGAATTATTTAGACCACCCGTGGTTAACGTGCGCTGAAATCTCCACACGAGGGCGTTTTCATTTTTCGCCTTCGATTAATCAAATGAGCACGCGCGGGCACGTAGGAAGGGTGTCGCCAGTGTAGTGACAGGAGCTGCGTGACTCTCTGGGGGAGCTCTCCCTCTCTCTCCCTCTGTTGCGAAGTTACTCTCAACCTGGTGAACTTCAACGTTTCAAGCGCGCCAAGGCCACCCGGGCGCACCTTTGGCACATCTCCAGTTATCAGCGCTTGGAAGTCTTCTTTTTCGGAATTATTTTTTTGAATTGTCCCCCCCCCCCTTTTTTTTTCTCGCCAATTTTTCCGCCTAGATGAAGCGGCTTCAATTTTCTTTGCAGAAATCGGCGCAGTGTGGATTTAATTAAAATAGCCTTGCTTGCTCCCGTTAGGTTGTATGATTTGCTTCATACGTGTCCAATGCATTCCTCTGCGCTAAACGGTGGTGCAGTGTTACGAGTCGCGCCACCGGAGCTAGAACGTCTGAAAAGTTGCTTGCCTACATATACGCGGTGCTCATATACTCGCCGTTTCGTCAGAAGAGGTTTTTGCAGCGGCACGAATCGGATCGGTTCAAATCGGCGCTAAAAAAGCGGCACCGACAAAATCGACGCTGTTAAAAGTGTTCCAGAAACCATGTCTAGAAATGAAGCCTGCGGGTCATTCGTGAACCAACACCGGGGCTTACTGGAATCACCGAGGTCAGGGACAGTTTCTTTCCTTTTCGCGATTTTCGGCTCTTTGGTTGATCTGGTTTCGGCTCTTTTCGGTTACGCAAGCTTCGAAGTGTGCGCTTAGCGTTCCCCGGATTGAGGTCACCGACGCTTGTAAAACGTGCTTAGGGATTACATGGCGGGTCGCCCACGCCGATAAAAGCTGAAAGGAGCAGCGAGAACTGCAGGCGGCGACAGAAGGAAGCATTGGCAAGGCTATAAAACAAACCTGGGCTATAGCTCACGCTGTGAAAAAAAGTAAAAATAGCGAGAGAATTCGTTTTCAGCTCTTTCTGACTCGCTGTACTGCTATAGTGGCTTGATAACGTGAAGGCAATGCGCAAGGCTTTCGTTAATACAAATTCTCGACACGTGCTTCGATGAGGTTGGTTGTCCGTACTACATATGTTCCGTTCTCCGGATTTTGTATCTAACAATGATCTAATGTTGACCTGGTAAGTTCCCTTCTTTATGATATTTTTGTTCTCTATTTTTATCACCCTTTTCGCTTACTCGGATTAAAGGTGAGAAATGAAGAACCTACACGAGCTTCTTTTTTTTTCATTTTTCTGATGCGAAAGGTAATAAATAGAACGATTCCTCGTTCAACAAAACGTCGACAGTTTGTCTCCGCATTTCCGAGACTAGCAGTGCTATCCGTCGTCCACCGAAAACACCGCGCCTAAGTGCAACATAAATCGTACGCACGTATTCCACAAGTATCGAAGTGCGGGCACAGAAATTCGAAGCGCCCCCGGATGGTGCTCCCTTAGTTTTTACCAATTTGCCTGTGAAATAACCTGCAGGGAGGCAAGGCAGGAGGTCGTCGTCTGTAGAAAGCAAATATATTCACACTATTTACAGAGAACCGTTCAATGCTCAGCCATCTTGTCGCCTCGCCTGGTCGTCTTCGTCTTCATCGCTCGCGTGTCTGTGGAGGTCGGTGCCAGTTTCATCTTCGTCTTCTACTAAAGTTTCTACATCTTCCCGCCCCAAACAGTTCATATGACCGGTCAGTGCCTAGAGTTCGTTTGCCGTTCGTGTCCAGTGCGCGTCCGATCTTTTCTTTTTTCTTATTTTCGGCCTTCCCTTTCTTCTCGACTTCGCCTTTCTCCTTACTTTCGGCCTATGTATCTTCATGATCATCCGGCCAGGCGATGAACCACAGGCATATTTTCCTGCATAGTTCTGTGTGCGCATAGTCTTCGCAGATTGTTTCATCGAGGTCCGGTGTTTGCACCTAACACGTAGGTTCGAAACATCTATATTCACGTTGTGTGCAGCGAAAACTGCCGTGGAATCACCTCTTGCGTGTCTTCTTGATTTCTGAACCAGTTCAGTGGCCTGGTTAATTGTCAACTTCATCATGATCGGAACAGAATTCTTCTTCGATCCCTTTCCTGGCGATGTGCCGTGTTTTACAGTATGGTTTAGGCCAAAGGGAAGTTCTGCAGTCCCTGTTGATTGGCCCGTGTTTTTATGGGCAGCTATATTTACCAGATCGTTTTTTGCTGCCGTTCCTTCGTAGAGGTGAAGCTGATGCCCTTTTGCCGCCTCTGGCGTAGCTGAATGCACATCTTGGGGCGTGAGAGTGGTTTCCTTTGATACCTTGGAAAATTTGATGCCGGAAGCGCCAGAGCAGGAACGGAATGGAGGCCATTTTATGTTCCCGAAATCTATGACAACCACATCAGCACCAGAAGATAACATCTTGGAAGACTCACCGGCTTCGCAAAGTGTTACCAACGAAGCCTACGCCCTTGAGGTCTTGGAGAGCTCCCCTGCGGTTTCAAGGCATCGTACAGACATTATGCGAAAGGACCTTAATGAGGGGACATATGTCGCGCTACATGAAGATGGGGTAATCGAAAGAGTTGAGATGAGTTCTACGAACGACAACCGAGATACGCCACTACGAGGCAAGCCTGATCGTGTGACCGAGATGTGTGGCTGCATCGGAGCTGCGTATGGCACAAAACGTAAGCGCAGCCTACTCACCGATTCACGCAGCAAATTTTCCAAGGTATCAAAGGAAACCACTCTCACGCCCCAAGATGTGCATTCAGCTACGCCAGAGGCGGCAAAAGGGCATCAGCTTCACCTCTACGAAGGAACGGCAGCAAAAAACGATCTGGTAAATATAGCTGCCCATAAAAACACGGGCCAATCAACAGGGACTGCAGAACTTCCCTTTGGCCTAAACCATACTGTAAAACACGGCACATCGCCAGGAAAGGGATCGAAGAAGAATTCTGTTCCGATCATGATGAAGTTGACAATTAACCAGGCCACTGAACTGGTTCAGAAATCAAGAAGACACGCAAGAGGTGATTCCACGGCAGTTTTCGTTTTGGCCGTCAGGTTTGGCTCCACGAGCCAGTGCTTCCAGCATCTCATTGATTCTATGTAGTCGGTCGGCACTATGCTGAAGCCTGGCTAACGAAACTGCGGCCTCGACGTCTTTGGTTTTCCCTAGAGTGGGCGTTATTTCGGCGATCAGCGTCTGGTTGAATTCGACAAGGCTTTTCTGAACAAGTTTCAGCCGGTTCATCTGCCTCGACGCCTCCTCTTCGCTTCGGGGTGAGCAATGCGGTCGAAGAAGTAAATTCCGCTCCATGGCTCACCTCGTCGTGTCCCTTGACGTCCCGGGTTTCGGCACCATGTGAAATAACCTGCAGGGAGGCAAGGGAGGAGGTCGTCGTATGTAGAAAGCAAATATATTCACACTATTTACAGAGAACCGTTCAATGCTCAGCCATCTTGTCGCCTCGCCTGGTCGTCTTCGTCTTCATCGCTCGCGTGTCTGTGGAGGTCGGTGCCAGTTTCATCTTCGTCTTCTACTAAAGTTTCTACATTGCCTTTAAGTATTGCTTTCGCATATCCAGCATTCCCAAGTTATTCATATAACGACATTGAAATGCATATAAAACAATGTAAGGGCTCTGCTAACGTGCGGACGTGCGCGATATCAGTTTCAATTACCACTGTGCATATATCTCGATGGTAATACATGATTTTCGAGCGCTCTCCCAACCTTCGGGCTAGCGCGACATCAGTTCCCGCTAAGGCCGTCAACATACTGCGTTGCAATATTTTCATGTAAAATTAAATGATTTCTTGCTACTTTCACTTCTATTTTTCGGTGCATTTTATTCTTTTACGGGTAGTGCACACGCCAAAAAGAAGATGAGGGAGCACAAACGGTTTTTTCTCATTTACCGGAAATATAATGCTTTAGCGGAATTAGAGTACCGAAAATTGCTTTTGCCAAGCATTAAGACGAACCACGCGTGTCTTAGTGACGGCCGCACTTCACGGTTGTCCCAGCTGCCGGCCATCAATTGCCACCGCCCCCCCCCCCCCCCCCCCCCCCCCCCCCAGCACCAACAAAATGCCGTCCTGTTGTCGCGCTCCGCGGACCTTGGCGCCAAAATAGAATCCTCGCTATATTTCCACGGCGAAGTCACCGAAATACGAACGGGCCCCGGTGCTAAATCCGGCGGTGGAGATTCGTCATCCACAAAACTGCCTTCACTCTTGTAATAACAACGTCGCACGGACGGCGTCGTAAATGCGGCGACGTAAACAGTCGTCTATAAGATTGAGCCTTGTCCAGTATCGCGCATGCGTGTACTTCCGTGCACCACATTCGCAGAGGATTGACTGATTGATTGTAGGGTTTAACGCGCCGACGCAGCGCAGGCGATGAGGCGCGCCGTAGTGGAGGGCTCCGGATTAATTTTGACCACCGTGGCGGGTCATTCGCAGAGGAGGTTCAGCCTTTGATGCAGTCGGCCGAAACGGTTTACGTGTCTGGTGTCCCCAATCGCGGATGTCGCATTTATTACGACAAACAAACACAAGATTCTGCAGAAATTTAGAGAATTGTCTACTAATGCGTAGCATTAATTCTTACGCCGCCTGCCTAGGGTGTCACTTTTTTACAGCCAAATTTTTGTTTTTTTATTATTCTGGCCGACCAATTATCTCCATTTCCGCTATTATAACTATTACAGCCGTTACTCCCGCCAAATCTGCATTTTTGTATAAATGAAGGGCGTTACACGGTTCGCCGTATTTGCTATATTTTTGTATTTTCTTAATTTTTCGTTTTTAAAAATTGTTTAGGACCAATTATCTCCATTGATTCTATTACAACGATTCAAAGTAATTTCTCGAAATCTGCATTATTGCGGAGATGCAGGGCGTTACATGGTCCTGGCTAGAGGGGGGGGGGGGGTGCACGGGGAAGACTGATTATAATTGCCTACTGCATGACGTTTAGCGTGCGTCGAGTAGAGACGTAGCAGCGGTTTCACTCTCGAGTAAGTCGAAAAAAAAAGCATACAAATAATAGCACGAGAAGTTGGCGCATGAACTTGCGAGATAAAATACCCAAGACCAACCCTATACTCTCCGAAACCTACACCTTAAGCGCGCATCGAAGCTGCAGTGTCGCCTAATTCGATATGTCGAACTATAAATGTAAGTAGAGATTGGATGGTGTCTGCATCATAAATCTGAGTTTCCTTCGCGTTCGCCCAATCGGCGATGCAGTTCCCAAGAGTGTGACCTCAGCACGAGTCCATTCCACAGCGCATTTTTCGTCGCATGAAGGCGAGAATCGCGGCCGCAGTGGTTTAAAAAAATTCATGGGTGCGCGAGAAGAAAAACGAGAGCGTGGGGTATTCGGACACCGCCTGCATACGCAGGCAAACGAGGCAAGTTTTTAGCGATGCTTCTGGATTAGTTTCAAAATTATATCCCATGTATAAATCGCGGTTTGCAATTGCTAATTTTTTTCTCATACGCGCTTTTCGCAGAGACGTTCGCCCCTCGTCATTTCCTCGTCTAGTAAAGTGGACAATATTCCGAGCTTCCGTCCTGCAATAACGGCTTGTGAGGTGCGGCCCTCCAGGTAAATTGAAATACACGGCAGTACGTACAACGCACAAACTCATTCCTTTTGACACAAGAGAAGTTTACCCCGTTGGGCTCTTCTCAGTATAGTACCTTGTTTTACTTACAGGAGGTGAGGATTTGGCGTGTTCAAAATTCGTACGTTAAATAGAGACTTGTGTGACTCCATTGGCGCGGGAAGTAATGACGGATGCGTATGGACAAGAAATCAGAAAAAGTGACAACTTTTTTAGTCGCAAGATATGTTGTACGCTTGTGTCGTGATTTGTTGCTAGAGGGGAACCTCTTCGGCTCGAGGGGAAAATTATCAAGCATGTCAAGACCATGGAGGGTCTTTTTTTTTTCTGCAAATAAGAGTCTCTGTAGCGGCGCTCAAAAGAGACGTTAAAACCAAGCGTTATCGTTATCATCAAGCCGGCAGCATGCGCCCCTTGTAAGCCATGTATTCGGCCTACGATCTCGTAATTTGGTAACTATACGACTACATCTAATTGCAGTGCTTTAGAATTGCCAAAAACGAAATGATCCTTTCCTAATATGCGAAGTGCTCTTGAAACATTCTCAAATAAATTAAAGCAATGTGGCAAAATGAGTGAGCAGTATCTTTTATCAGTTCAACAGCTTACAGCCCCCGGGAAGCGGTATTAAGGGCGAGGCAACTAAAAGTTCACACATAAATAAAATTCTGGCTCATTCTAACATTATGTATTGTGTTCTTTTGCGTTGCACGGCTGTGATCTCGCCGCTCGGAGGATCTACGGCCTGATCCTGCGTATTGAACAACCGAGAGTCACAACTCCATCCCATCTGACGTAACAACCACGAGCATGAATTTAGGCCTGGCCGTCTCGCCACATCCAATAAAGGAGTCGTGCCCACACTATTTAGGAACCCCAGTTTATCCACAAGAACTGCTAATAAAGAAAACGCTTTTTTTTTTTGCGGTAGTAAAGCGCACGGATGTGGTTTGCTTGCTGCTTTTAACAACGGAGCTGTTCTACGTCAAGCCTTTTCGTAAATCTGATGTAGGTCGTGCGTCACGCAGGGGTAAGAGCAGGTTCCCAGACCCACCGATAGAAGGCTTACGTTTCCCTCCTCCCGCCGCTTACGTTTACTTGCCGATTCTTTGCGCGAACCGTAGAATCTGCGGGGCGACGGCGCTGCCGTTGTCGGGCGAGCGTCCGTTGACGTTCGAGCCGACACAGGAGTACCACAGTCCACTGTTTCAGCAGATTTCACACTGGGTTGAACTGAGTTCAGTATTTTTGGACAACATTATATCAACTCAAATAGCGATTAGATCTCGAAAATGCTGGCTTCGGCTATAGGTTGGTGTGACGGGCTCGACGTCTTCAAACGTGATAAGTTCCCTTGTTTCACCTGAAAAACAACATTTTAAAATGTATGTTGTGCGCGTGTGTGTGTAAAATACTTCAAGCTGCGGATGGTTATCGCGCGTGTTACACCAAATCTGCTATCGCTTTATGCTCTTGTGCATGAGGTTCACATTTCCCGCATTTTAAAATAACTTGGGCCCGAGCGTAATTGTACAATTTCTGTGATGGATCTTTCCTTGCAGTCGTTTAGGAAGCATTGAAAACACTGGCTCACGTGATGCCTCTTCCCAAATCGTGTCGTATGTGATCGCGAAAGTAGCATCAGATGCCAGAATGGTTGCCACAGGCAAGCGAAATTTACCAACCAAGTAAGATTGCTAAAAAACTAGGATAGCTTCATGCTGAAAGAAAAAAAAATAGTAGGTAGTAGATATTGCTGGAAGATTTATCGAAGCGTAACGGCGGCAGCACGATGATGCCGTCCGTCTATAAATCATGAATATAAGACGGCGGGATCACGCCTGTTACTATAAAACGTTACATTGTATGTGTAGTACTTGAAAAAAATCGTTTTTTTTTTATAAAAGACATTTTCAAGTACGCTGCCTCAGGGCGATGTAAATTTTATGAGCTTGCATTTGAGGGGAAGACGTGTTCTCACTTCCCTTTATTACGATGCAGGCCGAGGTGCCGTTTGCGCAACTTACACATTTACTTTTAAACAGTAGTATGAAGCTGCGAAGTCTTGAGCCTTGCGTAATCACCGCGCAAAAAAAGTGACTCGTGAAGTGATAAAACGGCGAAACACAAAGGCGAGCGGGATCCCTTTTGGAGAGCACTGGTCACTTTGCGAGATTGCCAATCTTTTGTTTCCCTAGTTCCGCCTCATCCCCTTCATTTGCAGCAGGTTTCGAAAGTCGCGCCTTGTGTGGGTCTCAGAATTTCACATGATAAGCACAATCCATGTTAATTCTTTGAACAAATCCTATCTGGACCACTGACTTTCGTCGGTTAAATTCTACAAGTCGAAAACTACTTAGGTTCAGTGTCATAGTTTTAATTCGCAACAGCGAATTTTATGCAGCATATCTGCAGGAGTGTTCTAAGCTGAGCTAGTTGGTACTGTTCCATTGCGGCTAACAATTGGACGAAAACACAAAAAGCAGGAGACACAAAAAAGCGCTGATACCGAAGATATCAATTCGTAGCTACGCTTTTTAAAGAACGAGGCAAACTAGCATACCACTGTGTTGCTACCAACTTTGAATTCACCACCGTCTTGGGCTGAATATACGTTGTTTAACGTTAATACTTCTGTTATCGTCTATGCAAAAATACGTTTGCTTTAAAGCTTCTGGGAAAGCTCCAGCAGGTTTGACACGAAATTAGACTAATCGGCCGAATGCCGCTTTCCTTTTCCTAAAGCGGATAAGCGGTGAAGTCATTAATCTTGCATATACAGACACCTTTTACAACATAATTTTCTTTTTGGCGCAGCCATTTTCAGAGACGATAGTCTGGCCTGGGCTATTTAAACAAGAATAGTTTGGTCTGTTTGGCTGCCCCTTGATTCAGCCACTCGGCCAGAGGGTAGAAGAATTCTTGAAGGAGGCGTTAATTTTAGGGAAAACATTTACAAACTACTAAATCTGGTAGCAACCTTCATACTTGCCGACGTTGTTCGGCAAGAAGAAAACATAGGACATATCTGGGGCATAACATCAATAGATAACTCATACATGCAGGGTTCTTTTAAATAAAAAGAAGAAGTCGGGGGTTCTTTAAGTAAAATATAGACTAAAAATAGAGGTGGGCGCATGTTTTGCGTTAGCAAGCAGAACAAAAACGCGTTCAAAACTACATTTTAGCCACAAAATACAAAATAAAAGTGGCTCGCGATTACGATACTCCCTAATGCGATATTTGGGCGTAGCAGCAGCGCGCTGAGGCAGCACTAACTCGTGGGTTCTCTCGACGGCAGCGATGATGAGCCTCTGCGTCCGCGGCGCGAAGTGCGTCTCAAGAAGGGACCGCGAACTGCGTCTTAAGTTAACGCACATCATAGTCACGCGCACGCCCCCTCATGCTTTCGCTAAGTGTCGCGCCGTCGAGCGCCTCGTGCGGGCACAGCATACTGCCCCGCCCCTACCCCACTGCACGCTTTCGGAGAGCGTTGGCTTGCGCCGCCACGGCGAAAGGTTCGCGCACGAGCCTTGGTCTCGTGGCTTGAGCCCAGGCGTCACATTAAAAAAAGGGCTCAACAGAACGACCGCCAGCAGTTCGAACACGAAAATTTGGGTTGTATTCGCAAACGTTGATTGCCGTCATCATGGGATGACTTAGGCAGGACAAGAAGAGCGTGAGAGGTTGGTGGGGGAGGGAGGAGAGTCATTTATGTGGCAGGCGTGGCAGAGGAAGGCCTTCTTTTGACGACCTTTGCCACGCAGCGAACGGATACGCGGCCATTTTGTTATCACTGGGATTTGACAAAGTAACGGTACAATTGGCACGCTCGGAAAATTGACCCGACTGCGCGTGCGCGGCACTGTGCAGACAGTGCAATGATATTAGCAAGCAAGGGACCCTGCAACACTTTTCCGACTTTTTTTATATCCTAAATACTTTCAGAACGTAGTCAATAAACACACTCAGTACCGAGATTATGCGGTCGCAATGTACCTCAGCCAAAAATGGCTGCTCTAAGCCCATAATTTAGGTTGGAAGCGTTTTCAAAAGAATTTTCTCTCTTTTCTGGCCGTGGCGTTTTTCGAACGCTATAATTACGCCATTAGAGCGATGCAGTGACTATTGGCCGGCTTTCTTTCAGTTTCAGCAATAAATGTATTCGATAGACACTTAAAAATAGTGTCACACAAGCAAATCCGAAACGGAATACGTATCTGCTACGACGAGCAAATCACGCAGTGCCGATCCGGGCTGGCGATAACTAGCTTTCGCAGTGCTTCCAGATGCGAAGTAAAGAGTTAAAGCGTTTATCGACACTGTTGCAGAGCCCCTTTAAAGCATACGTGTTCATCTGAACCCTTCTAGATAAGGAGAAAGCGGTTCCTGTACTGAGGCGCTATAATCAGTTGAACGCTGCACTTTTGAGTTCCTTCATAGACCGACGTTGAATGACGACACTACAATGAAATGAAATAAACCAGTCAAGATTTGACGCGCACCTTTTTTTGTGTGTCTCAAAGTTGTTGTGGGCTACGGATATTAAAGTTTTAACATGGTGTTAACGTTTAACATGGTGGCGGTGCAGTCACAGTGGACAATGGTGCAGTCAGGTGTACTCGGTGCGATAACTACATTTAAAAAAGAAAAAAAAAGAAAAAAAAAACAGCTGGCAGTTCCAGTTACCGCGCTGGCCGCTTTTGGGGATTTGCTTTGCGCGTTTTATTTAAGATGGCGGTATATTTTTTGTTGAATTTGTATATTTTTTGTTGAATTTTACTCCCAGCTTCTGCTTGCTAGAGAATAAGTTTGATTGCCGCGTTTCGCTTGCAATAGAGGCTAGAGTAATGTACCAGGCGATGTCGTTGGATGCATTCCGTTGTATACGATGTGTTCGACAGTACGTAGTAAGCGCGCCGTTCTTTATTTCGGCGTTAATGCCTGTACGCAGCAAGTGCCTTTATGACAAATGTACATTTTCCGCATATTTTTGCACAAGCTGGATGCTAAGGCGAAGTTTTTAGACATCATTATGAACAGAATTAGCTCGAACATTGTGTTCGTAAATGGGGTAAAAGTTACGGAAAACAGCGCGACGTTTCAACGCTAAACAAGTCTGTCTGTCACCTTGAAAGTGTTTTTAATGAAAGAATTTCGAAGTTAAGGAATTTAAGTGTTTAAAAAAGGAGCTATATATAAATTCTCTGCTATTCAAATTTTTCTCGGAGTGAATTTATAAGGGTCAAGTGACTCTGTTTGCCATCAGCGAATGTGATGTCTGACGTTACAGATGCTTGGCCCAAAAAATATCCAATAACAACGCGAAGCGCCTTGTCGAATCTGAAGTCTATTTGCCCGTGTAACACGAGAAACTATTAAAACCAAAGCCGCTTAGGCACTGTTGAAGAACCAAGGCGGGGACCGCGGGACGTGGGTGATTCGTTTTAATGGCGGATGGGATGGTATAATGATGGTGATTGCAGGAGGCAGCTGCCAAGCTACCTCTTCTTCCTCTAATATTTTTAACAGGCACTAACCCCTGCTACAACGGGGCCTTTCGTAATTTGTTTTCTCAACCTCAAAATCCTTAGCGAGTGCGGTTCTTCGTAATCGCTACTGCTCGTCTCAGCTGTAAGGCGGAGAAAAGCCTGTCGGAAGAGAAATCATTAGCGCACGCCTTTATGTTATTCGGTGCAGCGCGGGAGATTTCAAAATTGGCATCAAGTTCGCAGCCGGGAAAGGGTAGGAATGTTTCGTTTCCTGCGGAGAATTCAAAGCGTCTGATTTCCGCTTAAGTTTCCAGAAGGAGGAAATTACGGTTTTAGGCCGACAGCGGCGAAAGATAACAAGCCGGTAGGGTTTCCATGGAAATGAAATTCATTGTCATCCACCGCACACCTTTCAGGGTGCCGTAATCTTGAAACGAATTAAAGTACAAAAGCGGTGGAAAAGCCAAATCTAAAATTAGCCCCTAGACGGCTGCGGAAACCCGTTGCTCTTGGAAGCAATCCAGTGCTCGTCGTTGCGTCACCGTAAACTCGAAGGCAGCAAATGTGTACCATGACTTATTATAAAATATTTTATGCGTAAAGCAATCGAGGCCGAAAATGAGCAAATGATGCAGAAGGAAGGCGGCTGGCTTTACCTCTGCTTCTTGCTTTTAAAGACGATAGTCTTTCTTGGGCTACTTAAACCCAGAAATTTTGGTCTGTCTGTATGTCTGTCTGTCCGTCTGTCTGTCTGTGACTCGATTCAGCCACCCGGCCAAAGCAAAACAATGCTTGCGCTATAGTCTTATATAGTCACAGCTAAATCTACCCGTCTATGTCCGGTGTAATGTTCATACTTGTCAACATTGTTGAAGAAGAACAAGACATTACGCAAATATGAGACAACAAATCAATACAGAAGTGATATTTCCAGTGTTCCTTTATAAAAAAATCAAACATGCTTGACTTTTGCGAAATTAAATACTTCATCAACTACAGAAAAAGAATTCACTCCGCCCTCGCCTGCTGTCGCCCGCGCCACTATAGCTTTTGGCGCCATTTTAAGAAATCAACCGGCAACGGTTACGCAAGGTTCCACTAGATAAGTTCCACGTTCTGCTTGCAACGCACGTGGAGTAGGGAAACGCGGTTCTATAAACGTTGAAGTAGGGCGCCTCGATTAACGCGCGTCTTCGCCGTACGGCAGCGTTCGCATCGAGACACCCGGTTTGGAGCAGTGGAACGCGGGAAATTTAAAATCATTTAAGCAAACCTTTGGCGTCTTTACCTTGGGAGGAGCGCGACGCAAGAGGAACAACATGAGAGGTGAGAGGGAAAGCGAAGGGAGGCATTTACTTCTCAAAAGCCGATAAAGACTATCGTCTTTTGACGGCATTTGCAACGAAAGGAGCAGATACGCGGCCAATTTTTTTATCATAATTATCGTCATTCTGTTGACGTTCATCGCACGCCTCCTCCATGCACTTAATTATCTTCCCATGCGTCGACCGTATCCATTGTTTGCCTCCGCATCTCGCCTCCACCTGCTATTTCTTCAGCGCACCCTATTAAAGACGATAGTCTTTCTTGGGCTCCTTAAACCCAGAAATTTTGGTCTGTCTGTCTGTGACTCGATTCAGCCACCTTTTTTTTTTCTTTATTGCCTGCTTGGCGACAACACAACACGCACTGTTCAGTACACAAATTACTAGCTCCAGCCACCAATCGGCTGAAGGGAGTGGCTTAAAACATCTTAAATTGCGCTAAAACATCCAGAATGGGTAACCACTCAGGCTCCTCCGGCATCACTCGATAACCTTCTCTTATATAAGCAACGCTTTCAATGAAGTACTCTCGCACTGTGCGAGCATCCTCTTCGGCATTTTGAACCGCCATGCGAGTTTTCCACATAGAATGCAGACTAAGTGCCATGAACATATCATAGGGCACGCCTCCATCATTGTTTACGGGCAAAACGCGAATGCCATAAGGTATTAATGGGAAGTCTTTTTTCAGGGTTCGTTGGAGGATGTCCCAGTGAAACACCGCATCCCAACAGTCCAGAAAGATGTGCTCAATTGTTTCCAGCTTTTGGCATAGTCTACAGTTAAGTGTCCATGGGTGTACATATAGTCCTTTTTCTTGCAGCCATGGTTTTACCGGAAGCGTGCCGCTATGAAGTTTAAAGAAGAAAGATTTAACAGAGGAACGTACTGGCATTCGTTTCACTCTTTTTAGAACATCTTTTCCTGAACCCACTGCATATAACTGACGATAAACCGGAACAGGCAGACACACATCAATCATATCTTTGTACAAACGTTTTCGCGGTACACTACTCAAATACTCCGAGGAAAACCTAACCCTTAAAATCCTAAAAGCATCCACAACTTCCCGCAAGAACCCACGCACACGTACACATCGCATTTCAGAAGTTGAAACTACATAGTCTGGAATGACATCACGTAGTCGGACTTGTACCACAGTACGTAGAAAGCAATCTCTCTGATCTATCAGAAACCTAAACCTAGAAACTATTTGTCGGATAAACAAATGTGCCAGTCCCAATCCACCACTTTTCACCGAGCGAAACAAATTAGTTCGACTCATGCGCTCCCAACTTGAGCCCCACAAAAACACCGCGAACACTCTGTGCAGCTTTTGTATGTTCCTTCTTGACATACAAATCGCCTGTAGGACGTACCATACCTTGGCAACAGCAAACACATTACATACTGATGCACGGGCAAACATTGACAGATCCCTTCCCCCCCATTGTGTTAATTTCTCTCTAACTCTATCAGTTTCTCCGTCCCAGTACTCTCTAGCATCCTGGTAGTTTTCAAGGGGGATGCCCAGATACCTGGCCGGAGTTGTCGTCCAAGGCATGTTCTCGAAAAACACTGGCTTACTTTGCCAGTCACCGTGCCAAAATCCTATGCACTTGTTCCAGTTAACTGCACTGGCAGACAACTCGCAAAATCTCTTTAGATCGTTCACCACCTCCCTCACACTTTTCCTATCACTACAAAAAACAGCGATGTCATCGGCATATGACAAACGTTTAACTTCACTGCAGTGCAAACGGAATCCGTGTATATTTTCATTTTGAAGAATCTTTAAACAAAAGGGTTCAAGATAAATCGCGAACAACAAGGGACTCAAGGGGCACCCCTGCTTCACCGACGACAGTATATCAAAACTTCGTCCCACTTTTTTGTTTACAATAACACGAGCTGAGCACTGAGTGTACGACATCTTTACACCTTCGAGGATGACGGATCCTACGTTAACGTGTTCTAACACTGAGAAAAGAATGTTATGCGCAACACGGTCAAAGGCCTTCTGCAAATCAATTTGGATCATCGCCACGTGGCCCCCTAGAGCGTCGCAACACTCTAATACACTTCTTGCGACATGAATATTGGTAAAAATAGATCGTGCCTGAATTCCACATGTTTGATGGGTTCCAACAATTGTTTTTATTACTCCTTGCAATCTTCTAGCCAAAACCTTCATGAAAATTTTGTAATCAACATTCGTTAAGCGGATTGGCCGATACGACTCTACCGCCAACAGCTCGATTCAGCCACCCGGCCAAAGCAAAACAATGCCTGCCCATTAGTCTTATATAGTCACAGCTAAATCTACCCGTCTATGTCCGGTGCAAGGTTCATACTTGTCAACATTGTTGAAGAAGAACAAGACATTACGCAAATATGAGACAGCAGATCAATACAGAAGTGTCATTTGCAGTGTTCCTTTATAAAAAAATCAAACATGCTTGCTTTTGCGAAATTAAATACTTCATCAACTGCAGAAAAAGAAGTCACTTCGCCGTCGCCTACTGTCGTCCGCGCCACTATAGCTTCTTGCGCCATTTTAAGAAATCAACCGGCAACAGTTACGCAAGGTTCCACTAGATGGGTTCCACGTTCTGCTTGCAACGCACGTGGAGTAGGGAAACGCGGTTCTATAAACGTTGAAGTAGGGCGCCTCGATTAACGCGCGTCTCCGCCGTACAGCAGCGTTCGCATCGAGACACCCGGTTTGGAGCAGTATAACGCGGGAAATTTAAAATGATTTAAGCAAACCTTTGGCGTCTTTACCTTGGGAGGAGCGCGACGCAAGAGGAACAACATGAGAGGTGAGCGGCAGAGCGAAGGGAGGCATTTACTTCGCAATAGCCGATAAAGACTATCGTCTTTTGACGACATTTGCAACGAAAGGAGCAGATACGCGGCCAATTTTTCTTCACCACGATTCCCTGTAAGCCCTTAGGTCACGCGGTTGGTCGACCGGTTGTCCAATGGAAAATAAATAAATAAATAAATAAATAAATAAATAAATAAATAAATAAATAAATAGATCGATCAATCAATCATTAATTCAATATAGCTAACGATAGACCTTTAAACACGTAACGATAGACCTTTAAACACGCCCCACAAACAAATCAATTCGGGTTTTCCCTGTTTGGCCACTTAGGGGGTATAATTTTAAAATGCTTGGCTTATTTTTAATGTCATTAATTCTCTTATTTGCACAAATTGTGCAATCTACTAAGAGTGCTGTTGTTTTATGTTGAGACGAGAACGAGTAGCTCAAGACGTTCCCAGCTTGAGAATGGTGTACGTAACAGGTGCACGCAACAATGCAAAACATAGGTTGGATGGTTGAGATCGAACGATGAAAAAGAAAAGAAAAGGCCTGCCGCAGAGATGACACAGTCATAACAAACAACTATTTTCTCTTTAAAGTCAGTGTTTTAGAGGGTAGCGAAGTCATTAATTTGATCACCTTTAGCCGTATCTTTTGTTGAGGGTGGTAATTCTCTTTTAAATTTACCTACCCAAGGTTTCTAACAAAACCTTTCCGGCCCTCCCCACTTTTTCGATGACGGCGGTTTGGAAGGCATTCCGAAAATTTACACCGATGCGCACGCGAAGCCGCGCGTTCAATACGATCCTCATAGGGCCACACAAGTTTAAAATTCCTGTGCGCCCGAAGGGAATTAGCAGTTCGCTTCTGCCTTATTACTTCATCCAGCTACTCGTCTTTCAGCAGCTTTAACTGCTGCAGACAGACTGCTTCACTGTGCGGGACCTTCCTTTTTGTTGAGTGATGTTTTCGAACACTTCCGCTGAAATCGGGGTCGAGTGAAGCTAGGAACCGAAAACATGGGAGTTAATCTTCTACGTTTGTTTTGTAGAAAACAATTGATGTTAAATCGACCTGCGCAGCCCAAAATCGACTAATTCCCTTTGTCTCGATGCGAGTTTCCCGCATTTCCTATGTCAATATCAGGCCAGCTAAAGCTCTTCCAACTACCGCTTCTTTCTTTCTCGTCCCTTAATGCCGGACAATTTGATTAATCAAGAAACAAAAGCAAATCTTATCTATCGGATAAAGAGTCTACAACAAAATTAACTGGAACACCATACGACCTTCTTTATCTTCATTCTAAGCAATGCATGGGGCTATGCTTTCAAATGACCGATAAAGTAGACTTTCATTTTCTTAACTCTGGAGATAGCGCTAAAACTCGGTTTACTTAAGCTAAAAACCGAATTAACTGAAGCCGAAATACGTAGCACCGTAACTGAAAAGGACGTTTCAATTTGCACTGTGAAGTGGTAAAATCGGATTAAATGAGGTCGAATTAACGAGAGCCGACGGCTTAATAATTTTTACGCGCTCTGTTTTTTTTACAGGCTCAGTTGTTAGTAACAGTGTTTCTCTATTTTTGTGTAGGATGAAGTCGATGTTGGTACATGAAAGAGTAGCGCAGAGCCACACAGTAAGCCAGACACGCATGAATTGATGAAACGACTGACCAAATAAAGGCATCAAAATTATTAAAAATTAGTTCTGATGTTCAATCAAATAGTAACTTCGGTTGCGCTGAACATTGCTGCATCTCATTGCAGTCTGCCTACTTTTTTAAAAACTCCCTGATGACGTTTCTGCATGAATAAATGGCGGGAAAATGATGTGTTTTCGCTTTTCATTTCACTTTTATTCAATACAGAAAATTTCATTTTCATTCAATGCATTAAAAAAATGACCCAGCTTAACCGACTTCACGTTGCCAACACTGATATTAACACCGAAGTTGCCCGGCATTCCCTAATCGCAAGACTAAGCTTCACAGAGCTTCTTTAGGCCAGCAGATCAATTTCAGTTCGCACCAGATCATTTTTGCCCTGTTCCGTTGCTCGTGCCATCTACTGGAATATTTTGATTTTGAACTTTGATTAGTACCACGAGGAGGTGCCGCGATCGTTTTTTTTTTCTTTTTAACGGTGTATTTTATTATTTGCTATCGCGAAAATCATGCAGCCTTGTATTCTTAATGAAAAGAACAAGGCAAATATCACTTATGAATTGATGTCTTGCCTCAAATATGCTGAACGTTTTTTTTTTTTTTTTTTTGCTCACCAATATTGACAAGTGTGAACGTTGCCACCACATGAAATAGTTTACACAAGCTTTGCCTATACAAGCGTCTCGTTCACGCATTCTTTCAACTTGTTGCATGTGTACTTGGCGCTCGCTCACCGCATCGCTGCGCATGCGTTACAACATTTCGTCCCACGAAAGCCTGCTCTCTGCCTCGTGTACGTCAGGGAGGCAGGCTCGAACTTCGAACTTTGTCATTTTCTTGGGCTCTCGGCCAATAGTGCTGAGAGTACCTTGGGTACAAAAGTTCTGCTCCGGTTCCTACAGGGACTCTGAACTGGACAAATCTCTCTAGATCATAGGCAGCACAAGTGGCTAATGATATGTACTCTTTGGCGCTGTGGTGTTCATCTATTTATTTTTCTTGGGTTGATGTTGTTATTTTCTTTGCACCGTTTATATAGATTGCACTTTGATTTAACGCTCACATTAACAATTTTCTTTTTAATTGTATTTTTTATGTCCGGACTATACTAGCCGCATTCTCTTGTGTCTCCTTTTTTAAGGTTTCTTGTTTGTCTTCTTCCTTCCGTACCCCTAACGTCTAATATTCACCGCTCATCAGCTTGACCCTAGCAGGGCTGCCCTCACCAGTTCACATTATAAAGAGCCCCCCCTCTCTCTCTCTCGACCAAGAACAGCTTCCCTACTAAAACGTCTGGTTCCGTGGTCCTCCTGCCTTTTTCTTGATTGAAGAGGCAATGCAAGTGAGTTCTACTTTTGAAATTGTTAATTAAACGAAACTGATCAAGCTGAGCAGCGCCCACTGCGCATCTTGTGCCGCTGACCTTGATTAAATTCGTACTATCACACGGAAAAAATAAAACCAAGTCAGTGGACCACGTGGATGGATACTTGTACTTACTTGTGAACGCCGGCCCATGTGCGAAACGGTGACTGTCGCTCTAAACGAATTATGCTTCAAGTATAATTGTATCAACTTCACATAAATCTAAAGGTATTTTTGAAACCTTGCTCAAGCTTCACAAACATCTCGGCTTAAACCAGGATACGCTGTAGCTGCACAGAGGTTTTGATGGTACTTTGAAAGTCAGTTTATTTCTTTTCTTAACCCTTTCGGCCCTGGTGGTGTCAACTGACGCCACCACCTAAAAGTTCCTCTGGCGCATAGAGAACGAAACCAAAACTGATAGTTTTGTTGGGGGATTGTTCTTCAATCACGGCTATTGCGATAGGTATCACTGTTGTTTTGTTTTACTGGAGCTGGATGCTGCAAAGAAGAAGAAGCTCCGGTGAAGACGAAATCACGACATTGCGGCTGAAAAAAAAAAAAAAAAATGGCGCTCCGAGTTTTATTCCCAGGCTTATAAATCTATAAGCGCGTGCACTACGAAGCTCATCTTTTGTTTGTGGGTTCATGTAGTCATAAGATCTATGAAAATATGCAACAGTGATGTCTCTGGTCGACATAAAACTTTTAATAACCGGATATCCTAATTTATTGCCTCATTAATGTAATATTTGCACTTGCAGCTGTATTTTTCGTTTGTGGACTTATGGGAACCTAAAGTTAAGGAAAACACACAGAAAATATTGTTTTGCTTGAAATAAAAAGTCAGGGCTGAAAGGGTTAATGACACTTCTATTCGCTCCTAAAATAGATTGTAGACGCGTATAATCCATTTGGGCGGAGCCGTGAAACGAGTGACTAATGTCGCCGGTATATATGGAGCGGCTGCCGGATCCACCGAGTATTAATACAACCCCGCATAATACGAGCAACTCTGGTAGAAACCAATAGCCTCCAATCGGTTTCGCTTGGTTTAGAAGATTTTCACCTGAGCAAAAGTGACGCGCTTCGCAGAGGAGGCTATTGATCTCAGATGGTAAGCGCGAGACGAATAAAAATCCCTCCACATTTACTAGATGAATGACCCACATTTGATGACAGAGGAACGTCGAAACTGTCCCCG
The DNA here is from genome assembly GCF_048455015.1 of Haemaphysalis longicornis. Taxonomy (NCBI): domain Eukaryota; kingdom Metazoa; phylum Arthropoda; class Arachnida; order Ixodida; family Ixodidae; genus Haemaphysalis; species Haemaphysalis longicornis. The sequence goes on along the minus strand of NW_027526295.1, from coordinate 157,941,383 downwards.
TTGACAAGATACAACGCAGCGAATGCACAAATGAAAAAAAATAAACATAAAAAAAGCAAAGCCTCTTTCTCAACATAAAGGTGGTTAAATTAAGTTTTCTCACATGCAACCTGAGTCAAAGCCAAAGGGAAAAATCCAAACTGATTCGACCGTGTCGGAGTGGCGTAATCGCCTAGAAGTCGGTTGCATAACGTGAGGGACACAGAGTCGATTCCGACCACCGGAACCGTTTTTTGTTCTTTAGGCACTTGATGTGTCTTCACTATCGTCATAACGGTTTTCCGAAACTCGTTCAGTAAAGTTGGCTGTCCCGCAATGCGTTTTTGCGCGGACGACCCACGCCATCAGTAAGGCATAGAAAGCTTCCCTTTAAAGTACCTTCACCGCGAGGAGCGTAGTATACGGGAACACACTTAAATAATGTTCTGACAATCTCGGTTCTTTTTTTTTTTCACGAGTTGCGCTCACTGGCCCACAGCTCTGCAGATAGGCGTTCGTCCTGTGTTTGAACTACCGAATAAAACGAATTCTCCTTCAAATTCTAAGTATCTGTGCTACTTGCCGCTTTTTCATTTGTCGCATGCATGACCGGATTTTGGTAAAATTTATTTGCTAGAAAAGTTGGTTTAGGTGTCATTATCTAAGATATTCGACTCAAAAGCGCTCTTGTAATTCAGTGAGAAATGCCCGCGCTGTACATTGGTACGGAATACAGATTTCGTAGTCAGCTCCGGAACGCCTGAGCCCGCCAGCCACCACAGCTTATTAAATTAGGCGATTTTGGTTGGGAAACTGCCCGGGAAGCAGGGATGCGTGAAAATCATGGCGCGCACTGCGAGAACAGTGCACAGCCTGTTGGCGGGAACGCAGTGCTAATGCAGGACGCCATAAATTGCCAGACAATGACCATAAAGAATACTAACAGCAATGCTTTAAAATAAATTCACATTCTTTTTGAAAAACACTCACGTTAAGTTGTTCGTAATCTCATTGTTATGCAAAATGAATATAATTTATATTTTTACGCTGATGTGTTGCGCTGTGTTTGCTCGTACAGTATTTTTTTTATTTATAGTCGTCAAGAAACTTGCCCTTGCATTAGAAAATATTCTTATTACTTAAAAATCAACTGCTTTCTTTTGTCCGTTTTTCGGCCTTCCCTTTCCATCATAATCCCGAAATGGGGTTGGCAGTATTTTGAAATAAATAAATAAACACAAAACGTGGGCGTGCACTTACGACAGATCCGAACAGGTAATGTCCTCAGTCTGGAGAGCTTCATATAATCCAACCTCGTCGTCGTATAACTCGCAGGAGAAGTGGGGAACGTAGTAACTTCTGGTAATGCCACGTGTGCGTCAGACTGTCGGTAAAACAAGGGTTTATCGGTGGTGCCTTTTTTGCAATGTCTCGGTGTCTCGTTGGGGCGGTTTGGGGACACCTTCCCCGATTGCACACTCGAGCACCAACAGCCAAGTCTTGAACGCAAATCACGTGTTCAACAACAGGTCAGTCGAACGCGCCACACACCGATCAAGAGCGAACATGACCGATCACGGAGAAGCCGCGCAAACGGCGGCATAAGAGCGATCGTCGTTCGGGGAAGCGGTAAACGGGACGTCCCACGCTGACGACGAGTGGAAGAGCAGCTTTCCTTTCATCGGCGTCTTGGGAGGAGAGCGAGAGCTGATCGGCGTTTATTTGGCGCACGTCGCCAGCTGATCGGGCTCCGCAGGGTCACTGCCAGGCCGAGACTCAAGCGCGACTCGTTCGTGCTTCCCGGTCGTCGGGCCGGCGCTGACTACGACGCGCCGCTCGACGCGCTGGCGGCGCTAGCCGACGCCACGATTGGCGCCCAACGTGCCGCCCCTCGCTCGCTGGCGCTGCCGCAGCGCGCGTGGCGGCGCTTTTTCCCGAGCGGCGGCCGCTGGCGCGTGCGGGACGCATTGAGGTGAAGAGCACCATCAGAGTGCGCCCGGATTAAAGGCCGCCACACACCGGGAACGGCGCTGAAGCGTAGCTTTTGAGTGTTCAATTTGTTACGGGCTGCTAGAGGAAATATTAGGGACCCATTGGTCACTTTTCTAACAGCAGAGATGTTTCGACAGAGCTTTGTCCGTCCATCGCACCAAAAAACCTCAAAGCCTCAAGAAAAAAAAAAAAAAAAAAAAAACGTGGTTAGGGAGGTCCCGGGAGTCCAACTCGGGGCCTTTCCGCGTGAAATTGACGATATAACCACTGGGCCACCTAAAAGGCCCGAGAGGTACGGGGTTAGCAGCAGCGGAGAACAATCACATGCGCAGCCAATTAAACAAAACGCTTCCCGTGGGGAGGTTCGAACCTGGACCTGGTATTATGAACCTGGGCCTGGGCCCGAACCTGGTAGTATGAACCCGGCGTCTATCCGATTGAACTATCTTTTTTTACTTGAATGCATGGAAATTTTAGAAAAAAAAAAACTCAGACAAGACAATTAACACACAATATAAACACTAACAGACACACAAGACGTCAGTCTAACGAAGGTCGGCACCATTTCAAAACTCAGGCAAGCAAACGCACGCATCCAAAAGATGCAGCCACTCCGGTGGATCACTCTGCGCTGCATAAACGCTCCGTACCAACGCCGCCTGTTCCCGAAAAATGCACTGAGGTTCAGCATGCCGATCAGTCATGCGGCACTTCCACAAGCTAAACAATCCTAGGAGCACAAAAACGTCATATGGCACCCGATTACCATCCTCAAATGGCAAGAAACGAATGGTGTAGGGGGTGATGTCAATGTCCTTCTTTAGTGTCCGTTGCAAAACGTCCCAGAAAAACACCGCGTCACAGCACAGCACAAAACATTGGTCAATAGCCTCTGGTTGGTTGCACAAGCGGCAATTGTCTGACCAAGGGATCGACATTCCTTTTTCGCGCAGCCATGTTTTAACTGGAAGCGTTTGCGACTGGAGCTTAAAGAAAAACGGCTCGGCATTTGGCGGCACGCACATACGCTTGACACGGTCTAAAACATTATTCTTATGGTCCCGCAAGTATGGCTGGCGATAAAGAGGCACGAGTTTTTTTCTGTATTGCCCTCCGATTGAGCTATAATCGCATTCCGGGCCCAACGGCATATCCCTGGGGCTCGTCCCGTGGACCTTGGCTTTGGACTTGGCCGCGGGTTCTAGCGCGTGCTAACGCGGTCCACTTTGGGAGAGATGTGAAAGTCTTCGCACGAAACGGTCCGGGCCTGCCAGTCATCGAGAATGTTCAGCGCCAAGTTCGTAAGTCGATGTGAGGTGCACCTTCCGGGTCTCTTAAGAAGTGGGCTGGCAGCTCTGCTGTTTGTGCAGGCCTGCGTCACAAGCTGCGCCAATCTTCTAACAAAAGAGCTGTTAGGCCGTGAGTTATCCTCGCGTCGCACAAAAAAAAAAAAACAACCTTGAAATGTGAGGGGAAGTGGCGAGGAGGCCAGGAGCCCGCGAAGAGGTGGTGGAGTGTGTGCCTCAAGAAAAAAAAATGTGGTAAGGAAACTGCCGGGAACCGGTGAAACAGGCAACCTAACCACTGGGCCATTACAAAAGCCGGAGGCGTGAGTGGTTAGCAGCGGCGGAGAACAATAGCATGTGCAGTCAATTGGAAAAGAAAACGGCTGTGTCGGCACGCAGTGCACCACACCTACAAGGGAAAAAATTCCAGATGGGAATGTTGGCAAGAATTACAGCCAACTGGGTTAATTTTTAAGCGGAAATAAATAAATAAACCGAATAAAAAGTTTAGGCGCCCATACCGTGCGAAAACCATTCCATCTTGCCTTCCCCGGCCGCCTCATTATGAGACGCGACGGCAAATGCGCGTATGTGTTTGGGAAGTTGAAAATGAATAATGAAAAAACCAAGCGACATCTTAACCCCCCCCCCCCCCCCCGCCCTCATTTAAGAACAAAGAAAACAACTAAAATAACACCGCCACATGAAACAAAAAGAGACGATTCCGGAGAAAAAAACGCTACCCGTGGTCGGAATCAAGTCTGGGTACCTCGTGTTATGAAACTGGCTTTTATGCGTTTGTGTCGTGCGCGAGCTGTTCTCCTCGCAAGTTCAAGTACGGTCGAGTTTAAAGTGGACAGCACAGGCGCCCAGTTCGCGAACCCGGTTGCCGCGGGTTCTAGCGGGTGCTTTGGGAGAGATGTGAAACGCTGTGGAGAGGATGATCCGGGCCTGCCAGTAATGGAGAACTTTCAGCGGCAAGTTCGGAAATAAATGTGAGGGGCAAGAGCCGCGTCTCCGACGAAGTGAAAGGGCCGCCAGCTCTGCTGTTTCTTCAGCCTTGCACGACGAGTGCAAGCTGCGCCAATTTTTTTAAAGAGCATCTCGATAAGGCCAGGGTTTTGTGCGTTTCCCCTCTCGGTGCCAACCTTGTACTCTGGTGGTCCCACGGTTGTCTAACCGCTGCATTAATTTATCAATCCTTCCCTAAATACAACCTCTTTTTTCTTATAATGTAAATCTAGGGTGAGGGGTAATTTAAACTTTGTAAGTAACGTGACTCGAACAGATGGCAGGCTGATGTGTCTGTAGTTCTTATTGTTTATGATATCGTCATTCTTCTTCTAGTCCAATGGCTATGGCGTTGTGCTGCAGAGCGCAAGGATGCGGGTTCGAGTCCCGGGCGCGTCGGGCGCTTTTTTGATGGAGGGGGAAAAGCTAAAACTCCAGTGTGTTCGAAATTTCGGCGCACATTAAAGATACCCGGATGATCAAAATTAATCAGGAGCCCTCCACTACGGCGCGTCTTATCGCCTGTGTAGCGTCAGCGCGTTAAAGCTCACAACCAATCAATTAACACCCTTCGTGTGAACCACGATTACGTTGTCATTCTTTCCACGCTAGGCGTACTTTGATAGTCGGGAAGCTTTATGAACCTAATATTACGAGTTTATTTATTTCATATCCCCTTCTACTTTTGGTATATTTTTGGCTGGCACGCAATCTCCCCATACCTGAAACCCTCGTCGGCGAGCTGAGCTGCCCTGTCCACAGTGTTTACATCCAGTCGGTCCTGCACACAGTGTCTCACGTATTCCGGTAGCCGGCGGTAAAACTGTTCAAGACCGAAGCACTCAACCACCTTGCCGTGCTCGCCGAAAGCCTTCGCTTCCTTGAGCCATTCTCCTGTGTTGGCCCTCAGCTTATAAGTTTGCAGCGAGTATGACTCGTTTTTAGCTCTCGGCCTCATGGAACTTCTGCCGAAACGCTTCAGGAGATAGCCTATACTCACGCAGGAGGACAGATTTTACCTTCTCGTAATCCCGCGTCTCCGCCTTTGGTGAGTGGGCTACCACATGTGATGCCTCGCACTGCAAAAGCGTAAGCAGTCTGGCCAAGTCTCACGGCTGAACTGGGCTATCTCGCTCGTACGCTCGAAAGTGACCAAAAACGGCTGACGATTACTACACTCCATAGTGCGAAATTTGTGCGCAGTGCGAACTGCAGTCGTCTCGGTCCCGGCGCAAAACTGCTGCGTCTAAGGAAGTGATCGCGTGACCAGCGAACGCACGGCGTCGCTCGCTACTCTGCCGTTATCTCGAAGCGCGTCGCCGCCGCCCAGCATGTTGTTGTAAATCGTGTTTGAACTTCCTGCGCAAATGTAACGTGGTTCGTATAAGCCACGCAACGAGGAGGATACGAAGCGCATCCCCCGGTTGCCTCACTCATTGTTCAGAACTCACTTCTTAGTGCTGTAGTGGGCCCCGCACGGGGCACCTTGAGCAATCTTGGTGACGGTACTGGCGATACCGCGGACCCCGAGCACCCAAACATAAGCTGGATCCAACCGTGGCGATGTGTTTATAGGTGGAGGGTTAGAAACCACGAACGGTGGCCGTCGGAGCCCAGGTCAAGCTCCGGCGGATGGGCTCCCTGTCTGTTCACCAGGCAGGGAGCTCCGGGACCTCTTTGGCTACCAGGGTAAGGTCAAAGAAGAAAGTACCCCAGTCTCCCTGCTTTTATACTATGCTATATGGCATTTTCAAAACCCCCCCCCAAACGTGATCGGTCCCTGAAAAGGGGCCGCACCGAAGTATCTTTTCCCCAATTGCCATCTTTAACATTTCCTGAACCGGATAATTTTTCTCGATTTCTTGTGATGGAATCGCTTAACCCAACCCACCCTCTAGCATCTCAGTCAGTCTTCTTGATCGCCAAGTATCTTGAAGCCATAGTAGGAAAATCATATAAGTGCAAAAAACAAAGGTCCGGTGAACTCCTCATCGAAATAAATGACAAGCAGCAGTCCACCAAGCTTCTAGCTCAGACTAGACTGGCTGATCTAGACATCCGGGTCACACCCCATCGGAGCCTCAACAGCTCGCAGGGTGTGATATCCGAGACAGACCTCCTGAACGAAACGGATGTGGATCTCCTTGCCGGCTTGAAGGATCAGGGCGTCACTGCCGTGAGACGCATCACTATCCGCAGAGACGACAAGGAGATTCCCACCAAACACATTATCTTGACTTTCGACCGCGCAGTTCTTCCACAACACATCAATGCAGGTTTTATCCGTTGCTCCATCCGTCCGTACATCCCGAATCCGCGGCGCTGTTTTAAGTGCCAGCGGTTCGGGCACGGTACAACCTCTTGCCGTGGCCGAACGACGTGTGCGAAATGCGCGGCGAACGATCATCCGACTGACAACTGTCCATCCGAAACCCTCACTTGTGTGAACTGCGCCGGTCCGCATGCAGCGTACTCCCGCAAGTGCGAAAAATTTCAAATTGAAAAAAAAAGATAATTAACATCAAGGTCACGGAGAACATCACCTTCCCAGAGGCGCGAAAGAGGTTCGCCTCTTTCCCTCTGGGGAGGTACGCCGACGCGGCTCGCCGGGGGGCGGAGCGGCGTCTGGTTTCCACAGGGACCCAGTTCAGCGAGTCTGACCTGGTCCATCCGCCGCCCCCCTCTGGGTTGCCTTTGGCAGCCCAACCCGCCACCACGCCGCTTGCTGAGGCAGCAGCGGTTGTGGTGGCAACCTTTTCCGTCGGGACCGGTGCCGCTCCCGCCTCTGTCTCCCCGTCCTCCAGTGCGTTGGAGGGTACCGAGGTGATGGACACCACTGGCCCCGCACCGGTTCCCACCGCCACCGCACCGCCCGTGCCACCTGTGGCGCCCCGGACGCCCTCAGCGGTGGCGGCTCAAACGAAGGGCTCCCGAGGGGGGGCCAAGTCCGGGGGGCCCGGTCCGTCGGGCACCCCTCGGACATCCGACGACGACATGGATGTCGGGCCGTTCCTGTCTGCAACGCAGCGCAAGGAACGCGTCCCGACGCCAAAGCCTCCCGACAAGCCAAAAAAGGCGAGAGTCACAGCCCCGAAAGACGACACATAAACAAACACACAGACTCCAGTAGCTCTTACACTAAATAATGGGAAGAGAAAACATAATTCAATGGAACTGTAGAGGCCTTCTTAAAAATCTTGACGATGTATACGAACTACTGCATGCTAATCAGCCAAGTGTAATGTGTGTTCAGGAAACACATTTGAATTCCAAGCACACAAATTTCTTGAATAGTTACATGGTCTTCAGAAAGGACAGGGATGGCTGCACACACTCTTCTGGCGGTGTGGCCATAATTGCCCGGAAATCCTTAGCCTGCCACCCTGTCACTCTGAACACTATCCTTGAGGCTGTAGCAATACGCTTGATAATATTTAATAAGTTGATAACGGTATGCTCCATATACATTCCTCCTGATGTTTCACTTTTAAGCTCTGACTTCGAGGCGCTGGTTGACCAGCTGCCCGAACCGTACATCCTGACAGGCGACCTTAATGCTCACAACACTCTTTGGGGCTCTTCCCGCACGGATGCCCGAGGTCGCCTTATAGAGAAATTCCTTACATCTTCAGGAGCATGCCTTTTCAACAATAAACAGCCTACATACCATAGCATAGGACACAACACATACTCATGTCTTGACTTGGCGATTGGCTCCGCAGTTCTCTTTCCTCTCCTCGAGTGGGCTGTGGGCACTGACCCATACAGTAGTGACCACTTCCCCACCTCCCTCACATACATAGGTAAAGGCCCATGCAGTCCATCTTCCCATAATAGGTTCAATGAAGCACGAGCTAACTGGAATACATTTACAGAGACATCCAAACTACACCACACATTCATAGGACACCTACACGTTGAAGAAGCTACCCAACTCCTCACGGCGCACATCCTCGACGACGCCGAAAAGTCCATTCCCCACGTCTCTGGTGCCCCGCGCAACCAGCGGAGGCCGTGGTGGAATGAGGACTGTAGGCGGGCGCGCGAGGCCCAGAACAAGGCGTGGGGTATCCTTCGTCGGTACCCCACGTCGGGAAACCTCCTCTTGTTCAAACGGGCCAAGGCATTAGGAAAACGTGTGCGCCGTGAGGCAAAACGAGAGAGTTGGCGTACATTCATAACATCAATAAACTCCTACACAGACACACGGAAAGTATGGACACGTATACGCAAACTGAAAGGACAACAGACACACAGCCTGCCCCTGGTCAGTACAACAGGGGACACTCTGGAAGACCAGGCTGACACACTCGCACAACACTTCCAACACGTGTCCAGTTCAGCACACTACACGAACACTTTCCTGAAACATAAAGCCTCTTGTGAAAAGAAGTCCCTACACGACAACAACAAATCACAGACTTCGTACAACTCCCTGTTTTCACTACATGAGCTGAGGGCTGCTCTGAGCACGTGTAAACCCTCAGCTCCAGGCCCAGACAACATTACATATACAATGATACAGAACTTACACACAGACACTCTAGTAACACTTCTTCACCTTTTCAACAAGATATGGCTTTCGGGGCACATTCCAAAGTCTTGGAGGGATGCCATAGTTGTAGCATTCTTGAAAGAAGGGAAGGACCCTTCTTCTCCCGCTAGCTATCGACCCATTGCCCTGACCAGTTGCCTGTGCAAGCTTCTCGAGAAGATGATAAACCGGAGGCTCGTGTACTTTTTGGAGTATAACGGCCTTCTCGAGAGCTGCCAGGCAGGCTTCAGGGCGGGGCGATCCACGAATGATCAACTTGTGGCACTAGAGTCGTATATTAAGGATGCCTTCGTGCATAAACAGTTCTGTTTAACTGTGTTTTTCGACCTAGAAAAGGCCTATGACACCGCTTGGCGTTATGGGATCCTTACTGACCTGAAGTCATTCGGTGTTTCTGGTAATATGTTTAACACCCTTGCTAGCTATTTGTCGGAGAGAACCTTTCGCGTCAGAGTTGGTTCTGCACTGTCAAAGGTACACGTGCAAGAAAATGGTGTGCCGCAAGGCGGAGTTCTAAGCTGCACTCTCTTCATAGTAAAAATGAACTCCCTTGGGAAGGCACTGCCGCCTACAATTTCTTACTCCATGTATGTAGATGACGTGCAGATATCTTTTAAATCATGTAATATGTCCATCTGCGAACGTCAAGTCCAGCTCGGCGTCAAGAAGCTTGCCGGCTGGGCAGACAAGAATGGTTTTAAAATTAATCCCGGAAAGAGCTCTTGTGTTGTATTCTCCAGGAAGCGTGGGGTCCACCCGGACCCAGACATCACTCTTGCGAATGTGCCAATTCCTGTGAACAAGGAGCATAAGTTTTTAGGCCTTTTATTCGATGAAAAACTTACATTCATTCCTCATGTCAAACAGCTCAAATGTAAATGCCTAAAGGCAATGAACATTCTTAAGGTTCTCTCACATCAATCTTATGGGGCCGACAAACAACTCCTGCTGCGCCTGTACACGGCGTTGGTGGGGTCTCGGCTCGACTACGGCAGTGTCGTGTATGGGTCGGCGACAAAGACCGCACTGAGAATGCTCGACCCAGTGCTGCATCTTGGCCTTCGCCTCTCATGCGGTGCTTTCCGCACTAGCCCTGTCGAAAGCCTTTATGTCGAGTGCGACAAGTGGTGTCTAGGGCATCAGCGGGAGTATGTTGACCTGCTGTATGCATCTAAGATTGTGTCCCTTACCAACCATCCTTTTAATCCCATCATCAACAATACATCAAACTTGCAACTCTTTTTAAACAGGCCATCCATTTCCTTACCTTTCTCTCTCAGAGTTAGGGAGGACGCTTCTGCACTCACGGTCCCTCTTTCAGACACGCACAAGACACCCATCCATAATTTAATTCCACCATGGCATCTACATCCTATATCATGCGACCTATCATTCACATTAGTAGAAAAAAATAGGGCACCAAGGAGTGCAATTCTGCAGCACTTCCTGTTCCTGCAGGACAAGTACAGGTGCGCAGAATTCTATAGCGACGCGTCGAAAACTGGTTTTACTGTATCTTGTGCAGCGCACGGACCAAATTTTACCGTAACTAAGACAATGAATTTTCATAGCAGTATTTACACGGCAGAAGCCTATGGCATTTTAATCGTTTCAAACCACATCCTCGAACATAAGATTCCAAAGTCCATCGTCTACACAGATTCTCTAAGCGTTGTGCAGGCACTGTCATCAGGAAGGTCGTCAAAAAACTATGTGATCAATGCTCTTTTCAAGGTACTAATGACTGCATATGCCTCAAATCTTCAAATAACTATATGCTGGGTACCAGGTCACTGTGGTATCCCTGGCAATGAGACTGCTGATCAAATGGCTGGTGCTGCTGCTCTCATGACCACAGTTGACATAACAACAGTACCTTACACCGACCTAAAGACACACATCAGACGACAGCTTCGTAACACATGGCAATTACACTGGAGTCAACAAACAGACAACAAACTACACGTAATAAAACCACAACTGGGACGCTACATAACTGACTCACACAACAGATACACTGAAGTCGCCCTGGCTAGGCTGCGGATAGGCCACACACATGTTACGCACTCCCACCTGCTCACTGGAACTTCGGGACCCACGTGTAGCAGGTGTGGAAAGGGCCTATCCGTAGTCCACATACTAATCACATGCAAGGCACTTGACACAACACGACACAAACATTTCCCTGAATTATACAGACGACACACTCCTTTGCACCCATCATACTTTTTAGCCGACGAACCAATGTTTTCTAGTCAACGTGTTTTTAAGTTTTTAGCTGAGGTAAACTTTCTGCAGCTCTTGTCATATCATGTGTAATCACCCTGGCCCTATACACCAGCCATCTCCATTGTCTTTTGTTTTGCATCACCTTTACTTTTAGTCACATGTTTTAGTACTTACGGTCTCATCATAATTCAGTAACTTCTTCTTTGGCGCTCTTTGCCCATAGTCGGCCTTGCGCCAATAAAACCCAACTATCATCATCATCAGTGCTGTAGTGGGCTGAGACATCACTCACTCGTGCTGTCTATGGCTTCTTGCATAAAGGGTCTAATACAAGACAACGGATTAAAGTGCGCTCCAGAAAAGTCAGAATTAATTAGAATCAGCCCATCAAAGAAACCCATTCCCACAAGAAGCATCCAAATAGACGGCAAGGATATCAAATTCAAACCAACGGTCAGAATACTGGGCATGTACGTGCAAGAAGACAGGAAAGCAACCTCCACGCTGAGCAACCTAAGAAAAACAACGCAACAACTAGCGAGGGTCATCAGACGCATCACACGGACCAGAAAAGGCATGAGAGAAGAGGAAACAATCAAACTCATCCAATCCCTTATAATGAGCAGGATCGCGTACAGTCTACCGTTTCACCACCTGGACCAAAGACAACTAGAAGGAGTAAACGCTATCATAAGAACGGCTTACAAGATCGCCCTCGGCTTACCCATCTACACCTCCAACGAGAAGTTCTATAACCTGGGAATCTGCAATACCTTCCAAGAAGTCCAAGAAGCCACCCTCGAAGCACAAAAAGAGAGGCTATTGAAAACAAGAACCGGCAGGGAAATCTTAAGAAGAACGGGCCACACCATTCACACCGAGTTCGTACGAAGAACAACAGAGCTGCAACCAGAACAACGCAAAGCTCTCAAAATTTCACCCATTCCAAAGAAAATGAGCCCCATCTACAACAAAGGTAGAAGACGAGCAAGAATTAACTATATAAGAAACACATACGGGAAAAATCCAGATGCAGTATACACGGATGCCGCCACCAACCACCACGGAATATCATCAGCCGTAGTTGTGGATGCACGGGGCAAACTCCTGGACTTTCTCATGAACAGAAAACAAACATCTCAAGAAGCTGAAACCACAGCCATACTACTCGCTGTAAGATGGGGAGAATACAACAACAAAAACCTCATCATCATCACGGACTCTACAAGAGCCATTAGAAATCTAATATGCGGCCTTATTCCCATAGACACCAGGAATATTCTACCAGCCGAACCAAAAGGCCAACATAGAATATTATGGAGCCCAGCACACGAAGGCCTGGAAGGAAATGAGAGAGCCGACTCCCTAGCGAGGCAAATCAACAGCCGCAGGGAAACGGACCACTCTTACACCCTTCCTCCCTTCATGTCGCTTAATGAAAGGCTTTACACTCAAAGGCAAGCGAGAAAGACCATGCCCGCACCGCATCACATGTTAGATGCCGAAGACGCACGAAACATAAGAAAACTTCAAACCAACGTTTTCCCACACAAATCCAGACTGTCTCTCATGTTTCCAGAGAGATATAACGAAGAATGCCACAAATGCAAATTACGAGCAGACTTATTCCACACAGTCTGGAACTGCCCTATAATTTGGCAACAGAACACCTACCAAACATCCAGAGAGTCCTGGGATTTAGCACTGTCCAGCTCGGACCTTTCGACACAGCGTGAGCTGCTAGAGAGAGCCAAGCTGGGATCCTTTGCTACTGGAGTCCTGGAAATAGGACTTCACCCATAACTCTTTCCACATTCCCGTCTTCCTATTTTCAAATAAAGTTTACTCTCTCTCTCTCTCTCTCACTCACTCGTGGGTTCTCTCGATGCCAGCGATTGTAAGGCTTTGCGTCGACGACGCCATCTGCGTCTCAGGAAGCCAATGCACATAATCGTCGAACCCACGACGGCACACGCTGCTATGACATAACATAGCAGCCCATCACCACCGCCCAGCATGCCTCAATGCCTCCCCCTCACGCTTATTCCATGCGTCACCGCTGAGGAGCGTCTCGTGCCGGCTCAGCATAATGCCCTCCCCCTCACACTTTCACCACACTTTCCTCCACCGCTTTCTTTATATCTGCGTTCGCTCGGTTACGACGCCGTCGCCGTTATCAAACCACAGTAGCTGGCCGCAAAGGGCTGCGCACTAAAAAGACCAATGTCCTCTTCTACCTTGTAGCGCCGCATTAGGCAACGCCGCCTGTATAATCATTGCCTAACGCGTATGCGAAAAATGGCCAAACAGCTACTCTCCTCTTGCTCTCTCCTACCCTTTCCCGCTCCGCAGCCTTTCTGCGTGCTTTAATGTCCGCCGGCGCGCGCCACATAGCGGATGAATGCCTTAACTAAGCGTCCCTACCCACGGCCGGGCTGGAAGAGCGGCAGGCGGGCATTTTCATATGAAAGTGCGCGCTCGCCGCTCCTCCAGTCCGGCCGTGCCCTACCCTTCCCATTGAAAAGCGCGCGACGCGTTAGGCAATGTTTATACAGGCGGCGTTGCATTAGGTCATCCATTCGAAGCATAAGTCACTCAGCTTCCGCTGACTGCACGCTGCTGTCACCTTGACGCCTACGTCGAGACGCCTCCAGCTCCAGCTCTACTTTCAGCTGTCTTTCTTCCTGTCCAAGTCTCTCTCGCTTGATCTCATGCTGTCGTTCTCTATCTCTGGTTCCTGTAATTGCATTCTTTCTTCCTGCTCAAGCCTTTCTCGCTGGCGCTCAGCCTCTGCAGCCTGACTTTTAGTGTTCTCCAGTCCATTGATCAGAACAATTCATTCCGACAGCTCGTCATCGCCAGCCCCAACAGCGAGAGTAGCCTGTAGTAGCTCTGGTTTCCTCAGCGCGGCCGAAACATCCAAGCGCAACTATTTTGTAAGCTTCAACAACTGCGGTTTTCTCAACGCTTTCAAATTCATGCCTGTCTAAGGTACTACAACTTTCGCACTGAAGCAAAATATTCTTGTGCGAATAGCCCACGTGACAGAAACAAGCGCCCTACCAGCTATCGTCTGTAGCCTGGTAAAACTCGGTGAAAAAAAGTCTCGCACTCATTATTGACCGCAGTGAATTGTGCGAAGTCCGAAGCCGCCTAGAAAACCGTGAAGTTGGATCCGCACCGCTAGCACGAGTTGTTACATTGGGTAAGGTGTCCCAGTACCGAGCTCCATCGCCTCCGTCATGTAGGGGTAGCGTGGTGAACGCGCGCCGAGCAGGAGAGCGGCCTTGGTGTTGACGACAAAGAGCCGAGAGCAAAACTTAACTTGGTATACTGTATGGCGAGAGATGAACAGCGACAGTATGGGAGTCAACGAAAAGAGCGACGCTCTCGTCCAACCCCAATTCCGACTCGTTCAAGTCCCTTTAAGGGCGGAATTTATACACAGAATAGCCAACGGTCAAATAGCCTTTCCAGCTATTTGTGCGCGACACGAAAAAATACAAACACAGAACACCCTCTACCCGTTTCGTGATGCGTCGGCAGAAGCCGGTCTACTTTTGCCGGAGAGAGGGAGGGAAAGGAGGAGGGTCTTGCAGCACGGGTGGCGATGAGTCAGCCACCGCCACCGACAACGACTGTTCGAAGTGGTTCTGGCCGAAACGTGCTTTCGGAAGCACGTGAAGTGCGTGAAGCAAGTGGTGCTCCCCTTCCATCATCCATGCAATGTGTGAAAGCATCTCGGCGCGTGGTCGTACTGTGCGTTATGGAAGCTCGCGCACCGCGTCAACACACCCGCACACAGTCTATTTATAACAATAGCTACAATGGTTATCCACAAGCGTGGGGTAAGTGAGCTAAACACCGATCACGGCAAGGGGATGAGGCGCAAAGGCTTTTTTTTCTTTTCAGCCGCCGTGTCGTTCCCTCTCTTCACAGTTCCAACAGAAAGCAGCAGCGAGTTGCCCGAGCACCCACTGCCGCTCGGTGATATCTTAAGGGGCCACCGGGCCCTCTTCACCACTCTATAGGCCACTCCTGCCTACAAGGTGTTCGCTTGACATCCAAACTACCAAGGAGGCCGCATATTTGCAGTTCACACTGCAGATACTATTACCAGCGTGGCAGCATACCGGCGCATAAAACGGCCCACAGCTGTAAGAATATATCGTGTACTGGCGACCGTTTTGACAGCTCATTCAAGTCACTCGTCACAAAGTCCTGAACTTATTGCCTACACGCGTGCTTTCCGGAACTTCGACGCGCGGTGTCTTCCGGTGTCGCCCCTTGCTTTGAGGCAGGCGTGATTTGAGGGTTAGCGTTTCTCGGCGTATGATGCAATATTTCAAAGCCACGATCGGGAGAAGCAGTTTGGCAAAACATTCATTCTTTGAAAGTGTGTGTTGTTTCCTATTACACAATGCGAAACCGCGGTTTCGAGCTGGTGGGAAAAGAGGACGCTCCGTCGCCCTTATTTCAGGGATGCGGGTCGTATTGCGGCAAGCTGAAAACAAAGGGCTTCCTGCGGAAACCCAGAAACGCGACACGTTCATAAAAAAAGGTAACAGCTTGGGTTGTTTTGAGTCTCACGCGGTGTTTTCCGGGGAGGTTCGGTCACTTATGCTGGATGTACCACCGTGCTAATAATAATACAGTGCCAGTCTTCCGCCCTTAAGTGAAATTATACTCCCGCTCCGCTTTATAGATTAGGGAACGGGGTCACTATTCCGTTCCTCACCCATTTCCGCACATGAGGGAACAGTGGTTATAAAGAAATTATGAGCCACTCTTTGAAGGTGAATAATCAGTGGCGCTTTTCAGAGGTGACACAGAATTTAGGTATTAATTTGCCGCGGTTGAGCGTGGTGAAACCATGTTTGACGAACGATAGCGCGGTTTTCGCGCCGACAGCCCGCAGTGAACGCGCTCACAAATGCAGCGCAATACAAAACACAAACGCTGCTTGGCGCAGTAGGAGCTCTAGGCCCGACGCGCAGTGGACGTGGGCGCAGCAAATACCTCGTTCTATCATTTTCCCATTGCACGCGCCCTTACTCTTCCCTTGGAAGCCTCCCCTTGGAACGAGCGAGTGATTAGAGGATTTCATTGATTAGAGGATTAGAGTGATTAGAGAAATTTGATTTGAAGTAATAAGCTTTGATTCAAAGGGAGAGAGAAACCGGCCCTTGTTGGCGCAAAAAGCCGCGTCTGACATTTATTCTGAAGCCCATGAAGAGTGGCGGCCGATGGCATGGCCGTATGCCATGCGTTGTTTTCGGCACAACGCTGGACATTGGCCAGTAACTGACAGTTGAGGATCAGTTCAACGAGATACAGGATCTTAGGGGCCATACTCTGAGTCCCTCCTTCACTCCATTTGCTCCCTCCACCAGCGGAGGGGGGGGGGGATTCTGCAATGCTTATGCATGGGGAAGTCGATTTCAAGGATCTCCTCCACTGAAGGCTCGAGTGTAGGAAGGAGACAGAGTACCAGGGTAAGTGATGACGGCTGTGGCCAATTACGATGATGACGCCACGTATGGCTTCTCCCACTTCGCCCATCTTCCGACTAATGTAGTTCAAAGTCGTAGACCTAGCGCGAAATCCTCGTAGCTCCGTCAGAAGGGTTTACAAATTGCCAAAGGAGACCTTTTGACAATGGCAGGGCAGGTACTATAGGTATGAAATTGAGAAAACACCACAAACGATGTCATTTGTAACTTACATGGGCGGACAGAGCGGTCGCTCAGAAAGTTTTGTACCTGATTTGTAGAGATAAGTGAGGGGATCTCAGTTTCGACATGGCCTGCTAATAAAATGCTTACCCTGACATTCTGAATCCTTCCTCCACTCGAGCCTCCAGTGGATGAGATCCTTGAAATTGATTTCCCCATGCATAAACATTGCACAATCCTCCCCTCGGTCGAGTGGAGGGAGCAAATGGTGTGGAAGAGGGACTCAGCATATAGCCGTTACTGTTTGTGGTCTTCTCCTGTTACCCCAGTCTGCGTTAAGGTCGCGCCTATTGGTCAAACCTGCGTTTAGCGTCACCCCCATGGGTGACCACATTGATGGTCTGTGCACCCCGCACGGGGCACCTTGAGTAATCTTGTTGACGGTACTGGCGATACCGCGGACCCCGAGCCCCCAAACATAAGCTGGATCCAACCGTGGCGATGTGTTTATAGGTGGAGGGTTAGAAACCACGAACGGTGGCCGTCGGAGCCCAGGTCAAGCTCCGGAGGATGGGCTCCCTGTCTGTTCACCAGGCAGGGAGCTCCGGGACCTCTTTGACTACCAGGGTAAGGTCAAAAAAGAAAGTACCCCCGTCTCCCTGCTTTTTCCTGTGTTATATGGATAAATCATCCAACCCCCCCCCCCCAGACGTGATCGGCCCCCGAAAAGGGGCCGCACCGAAGTTTCCTTTACATCCCTTCCAACAATCCACAATCCGAAACCTGACAACTATCCTCGATTCTTGGTTATTGAGGCAGTTGACAAAACAAACCCTGTTTCTTCCATGTCCGTATTCTATATCACTAAGTTCCTGGAAGGCATCCTCGGAAAATCGTTCGATGCTAAGAAACTCCGTACCGGTGAAGTCCTAGTCAATGTCAAGACGCAGCAACAAGCCACTAACCTCCTGTTGCAAACCTGCATGGCAGATCTGGCCATCAGAGTCACTCCCCATCGTAGCCTCAACAGCTCTCAGGGTGTGATCTCGGAGACCGATTTGTTAAATGAGACCGAAGCTGATCTGTTGGAAGGCCTGAAAGATCAGGGTGTAACTGCAGTGAGGCGTATCACCATCAGACGAGACAATAAGGAAATCCCCACGAAGCATATAATCTTGACATTCAACAAATCAAAACTTCCTGAGCACATCAATGCTGGCTTCATTAGGTGTGGTGTACGTCCGTACATACCTAACCCGCGCCGCTGCTACAAGTGCCAGCGATTCGGGCACGCTACAAATTCTTGTCGCGGCAAAACGACCTGCGCGAAATGCGCCGCACATGACCACCCTACTTAAAACTGTGACTCTACTACCTTCACCTGTGCAAACTGTCAGGGGCCGCACGCTGCATGGTCCCGCAGCTGTGAAAAGTTTCAATTAGAAAAGAAAATCATTAACATCAAGGTCACTGAAAACATCACCTTCCCAGAGGCGCGGAAGAGGTTCGCCTCCTTTCCTCTGGGCAGGTACGCCGACGCAGCTCGCCGGGGGGCGGAGCGGCGTCTGGTTTCGGCGGGGACCCAGTACCGCGAGTCGGACTTGGTCCCGCCCCCGCCCCCCCCCCCCCAGGGTTGCCCCAGGCAGCCCAACCAGCCTCCGCACCGCTCGCTCACCCAGCAGCGGCTGTGGTGGCAACAACGTCTGTTGGGGATGCCGCTGCATCCACTGCTTCCTCTCCACCGGCCCAAAGCACACGCAAGGGCACGGAGATGGAGACGGAGGCAGTCGCAGCGACCCCCTCCCCCACCTCACTGCCTGTCCCACCTGTGGTGCTCCCCACGCCTTCGGCACTGGCAGCGCAGGCAAAGAACACCCGAAAGGGTACCATGTCAAGGGGGCCCAGTCCGCTGGGTACCCCCTTGCCTTCAGACGACGACATGGACGTCGAGCCCTTCCGGCTTTCATTGCAACGGAAGGAACGGGCTCCGACGTCCAGGTCAGTAGAGAAGGCAAAAAAGCCCCTCCCAAGAGTGCAAGCCCCGAAAGACCCTACATAAATAATAACACTCCAGTAGCTCTAACACATCATAATAAGAAGAGAAAACATAGTTCAATGGAACTGCAGAGGCCTTCTGAATAATCTTGACGACGTGCATGAGATTCTGCATGCCAACCAGCCAAATTTAATGTGTGTCCAGGAAACACATCTAAATTCCAAACACACAAATTTCCTGAATAGTTACCTGGTATACAGGAAAGACAGGGATGGCTGCACACACTCTTCTGGCGGTGTGGCCATAATCGGCCGCAAATCCTTAGCATGCCACCCTGTCACCTTGAACGCCGTCCTTGAGGCTGTAGCAATACGCTTAATTATATTTAATAGGTTGATAACGGTATGCTCCATATACATTCCTCCTGATGTTACACTTTTGAGCTCTGACTTCGAGGCACTGGTTGACCAGCTGCCCGAACCGTACATTCTAACAGGCGACCTTAATGCTCACAATTCTCTTTGGGGCTCTTCTCTACGGATGCCCGGGGTCGCCTGATAGAAAGGTTTCTTACATCCTCTGGAGCATGCCTTTTCAACAACAAACAGCCTACATACCATAACATAGGTCACAACACATACTCATGTCTTGACTTGGCTATTGGCTCCGCAGTTCTCTTTCCTCTTCTCGAGCGGGGTGTGAGAACTGACCCATATGGCAGTGACCACTTCCCCACCTCACTTACATATATAGGTAAAGGCCCAAGCAGTTCATCTTCCCATAATAGGTTCAATGAAGCACGAGCTAACTGGAATACATTTACAGAGACATCCAAACTACACCACACATCCATAGGACACCTACACGTTGAAGAAGCTACCCAACTCCTCACGGCGCACATCCTCGACGCCGCCGAGAAGTCCATTCCCCACGTCTCTGGTGCCCCGCGCAACCAGCGGAGGCCGTGGTGGAATGAGGACTGTAGGCGGGCGCGAGAGGCCCAGAACAAGGCGTGGGGTATCCTTCGTCGGTACCCCACGTCGGGAAACCTCCTCTTGTTCAAACGGGCCAAGGCATTAGGAAAACGTGTGCGCCGTGAGGCAAAACGAGAGAGTTGGCGTACATTCATAACATCAATAAACTCCTACACAGACACATGGAAAGTATGCACTCGTATACGCAAACTCAAAGGACAACAGACACACAGCCTGCCCCTGGTCAGTACAACAGGGGACACTCTGGAAGACCAGGCTGACACACTCGCACAACACTTCCAACACGTGTCCAGTTCAGCACACTACACGAACACTTTCCTGAAACATAAAGCCTCTTGTGAAAAGAAGTCCCTACACGACAACAACAAATCACAGACTTCTTACAACTCCCTGTTTTCACTACATGAGCTGAGGGCTGCTCTGAGCACGTGTAAACCCTCTGCTCCAGGCCCAGACAACATTACATATACAATGATACAGAACTTACACACATACACTCTTGTAACACTTCTTCACCTTTTCAACAAGATATGGCTTTCGGGGCACATTCCAAAGTCTTGGAGGGATGCCATAGTTGTAGCATTCTTGAAAGAAGGGAAGGACCCTTCTTCTCCCGCTAGCTATCGACCCTTGCCCTGACCAGCTGCCTGTGCAAGCTCTTCGAGAAGATGATAAATCGCAGGCTCGTGTACTTCCTTGAGTACAACGGTCTTCTCGAGAGCTGCCAGGCAGGCTTCAGGGCGGGGCGATCCACGAATGATCAACTTGTGGCACTAGAGTCATATATTAAGGATGCCTTCATTCACAAACAGTTCTGTTTAACTGTGTTTTTCGACCTAGAAAAGGCCTATGAAACCGCTTGGCGTTATGGGATCCTTACTGACCTGAAGTCATTCGGTGTTTCTGGTAATATGTTTAACACCCTTGCTAGCTATTTGTCGGAGAGAACCTTTCGCGTCAGAGTTGGTTCTGCTCTGTCAAAGGTACACGTGCAAGAAAATGGCGTGCCGCAAGGCGGAGTTCTAAGCTGCACTCTCTTCATAGTAAAAATGAACTCACTTGGGAAGGCACTGCCGCCTACAATTTCTTACTCCATGTATGTAGATGACGTGCAGATATCTTTTAAATCATGTAATATGTTCATCTGCGAACGTCAAGTCCACCTCGGCGTCAAGAAGCTTGCCGGCTGGGCAGACAAGAATGGTTTTAAAATTTATCCCGGAAAGAGCTCTTGTGTTGTATTCTCCAGGAAGCGTGGAGTCCACCCGGACCCAGACATCACTCTTGCGAATGTGCCAATTCCTGTGAACAAGGAGCACAAGTTTTTAGGCATTCTATTCGATGAAAAACTTACATTCATTCCTCATGTCAAACAGCTCAAATGTAAATGCCTAAAGGCAATGAATATTCTTAAGGTTCTCTCACATCAATCTTATGGGGCCGACAAACAACTCCTGCTGCGCCTGTACACAGCGTTGGTGGGGTCCCGGCTCGACTACGGCAGTGTCGTGTATGGGTCGGCGACAAAGACCGCACTGAGAATGCTCGACCCAGTGCTGCATCTTGGCCTTCGCCTCTCATGCGGCGCTTTCCGCACTAGCCCTGTCGAAAGCCTTTATGTCGAGTGCGACAAGTGGTGTCTAGGGCATCAGCGGGAGTATGTTGACCTGCTGTATGCATCTAAGATTGTGTCCCTTACCAACCATCCTTTTAATCCCATCATGAACAATACATCAAACTTGCAACTCTTTTTAAACAGGCCATCTATTTCCTTACCTTTCTCTCTCAGAGTTAGGGAGGAGGCTTCTGCACTCATGGTCCCTCTTTCAGACACGCACAAGACACCCATCCATAATTTAATTCCACCATGGCATCTACATCCTATATCATGCGACCTATCATTCACATTAGTAAAAAAAAATAGGGTACCCAGGAGTGCAATTCTGCAGCACTTCCTGTTCCTGCAGGACAAGTACAGGTGCGCAGAATTCTATATCGACGCGTCGAAAACTGGTTTTACTGTATCTTGTGCAGCGCACGGACCAAAGTTTACCGTAACTAAGACAATGAATTTTCATAGCAGTATTTACACGGCAGAAGCCTATGGCATTTTACTCGTTTCAAACCACATCCTCGAACATAAGATTCCAAAGTCCATCGTCTACACAGATTCTCTAAGCGTTGTGCAGGCATTGTCATCAGGAAGGTCGTCAAAAAACTATGTAATCAATGTTCTTTTAAAGGTCATAATGACTGCATATGCTTCAGATTTAGAAATAACCATATGCTGGGTACCAGGTCACTGTGGGATCCCTGGCAATGAGACCGCTGATCAAATGGCTAGTGCTGCTGCTCTCATGACCACAATTGACATAACAACAGTACCTTACACCGACCTAAAGACACACATCAGACGAGAGCTTCGTAACACATGGAAACTACACTGGAGTCCACAACAGACAACAAACTCCACGTGATAAAGCCAGAATTGGGATGGTACACAACTGACTCACACAACAGATACACGGAAGTCGCCCTGGCTAGGCTGCGGATAGGCCACACACATGTTACGCACTCCCACCTGCTCACTGGAACTTCGGGACCCACGTGTAGCAGGTGTGGAAAGGGCCTATCCGTAGTCCACATACTAATCACATGCAAGGCACTTGACACAACACGACACAAACATTTCCCTGAATTATACAGACGACACACTCCTTTGCACCCATCATACTTTTTAGCCGACGAACCAATGTTTTCTAGTCAACGTGTTTTTAAGTTTTTAGCTGAGGTAAACTTTCTGCAGCTCTTGTCATATCATGTGTAATCACCCTGGCCCTATACACCAGCCATCTCCATTGTCTTTTGTTTTGCATCACCTTTACTTTTAGTCACATGTTTTAGTACTTACGGTCTCATCATAATTCAGTAACTTCTTCTTTGGCGCTCTTTGCCCATAGTCGGCCTTGCGCCATGACTAGGGCTGCGGGTGCACTAGGTTTTACTAGTATTTTTAAAATGGCCGCCGTCTCGGTCGACTCCCGCGTGTGGGTGCTATATGGAGTCGACATACTAGGTATCTGTTTCATGGACCGGGTCGTATGACGCCATTGTTCACGTGACGAAATGTGCAATTTTAGCGGGAGATATAAAATTTTGACTTAAATTGCCTTATTTCTCAGTGAATAAAGCACCTTTTGCTTCCGGGAAAGCGCTTGGGGTACTATGAAACACCTAATCTTTCGAATAAAACAAACTTTTGTTTTCTCTTCATGGCTCCTTTAAGTTGGACGCACACGAGGAGAAAACTAAAAAAAGAAAATTTTCATTTCCATCAAGTGACACCAGGTGATCGTAGCATGCACATGACGCATTCCTCTGGCGCCTGCTCTCATGCCATGTTTTCTTTGCTTATGGCAAAATTAATTTGCGCGGTTGAGTAAATGTTGATGATGCTGTTCCCATGATGATGCTGCTCCAGCGGTTTACCTGCAGCGACTCGTTTCTTCAGAAAAAAATCCGTGGCGGGTTCTAATGTTCCACTGGTCGCCTCAGATCCCACACAGTACAGAGTGTACTCTATTTCGGTACCGAGGAAGTTCGGCTTCATACCAAAACCAACTGCGTTTCGCTCGCACTATAAAATGTTCTCGGTCAATGCATCATTTTTTTATTCGGTAGGCGTAGCCTCCTTAGATCGACAAAAGAAATTCCCAGTTTATTTTCCTTGCTCTCAACCTGCCAATGGTGAGGGCTCATAAGTAGTAAGAGATCTAACCTCACGTTATACCAATTTCACTGTATTACCTTCAAGGTAACTTTTTTTTTCGGATCAACAACGCCAGCTGCGCCTGAGCAATCAGCCACCAGACCAGACTTCAGCGCGCGCAAGCGTCTTTGGGAATTATATTCGTGGCGGGAATGTCTGATTGTGTATCCGAAGAGTTTAAAACATCGCGAGAATCAGATGTTGACGAGCACCCTTATTAAATTGTTTGTCACATTAACCATAGAAACCTGGTGAGTTTTCGTGTTGAAACGGTCCTTTAGAACTTCCTTTTAAAGGTTGCTTCCCTTTAGCAAGAAGATTTCTGCAGTGAAACATTCTTTACGAGCAATACTGGAATCAGGTGACGCACGGCGTAAAACTGGTGGCCTCCCGTATCGAGTTTCGTCTGAAACAAGTGCGCTGATGGAAGTTAAAGTGATCGGCCCGTTTCGAGAATGAACTATGGGACGGCGGGGATCCTTTAACCATGAGCGAATTGGTACGCCCTCCCTTAAATCATGTCGGCGCGCGCTGAAATAAACCGAGAGGAGTGTGCGGACAAAACCGTGACGTATCGTACCGGAAGAGAATACAGAAATTCCCCACACCTATAGAAAAAAAATGGGGCATGTTCCAGAGCTGAGCCAAGCAAATTCCTGAACCCTGAATTTGCATACAGTACGTGGCGTTTCCCGTAGCTGGGATTACAAAATTCTAGCCCGCCCCAACTCTCCTTGTCATGTAGTAAATGCGAAAACGGTGATGTTCAAGTGAGGTGGATATTTATCATCATCGGCCTGTATAGGCTGGTATCTACGTTACTCGAAGAAATGCAGTTTCCAGGGCGCCTAATTGCTACTCCTGCCATTAGCACGCTCAAATTACTCACGAGCGCCTCAGCGCACGCCTCCGACATGCGTTTGTATAGCTAGAAGGTTGCAACATAATCACTGAGTCTACGTTCAGTCATCTAAATCCATCAAGCCGTTTTGGCGTTGCGGCTGCGTTCTCGTCTCGCCTTCCGGATCCCCCGGGTTTGATTGACGCCCCGCCCAAAATTAATCCGCTCTCTTTTCACAGCGAAGCTGCTCTTGGTCGAGGATTTTATGGGACGAAATGTGGTAACGCGGTCGCTGTGATGTGGAAAGGGCACAGCCTAGCGAGGAAGAGAGCATGCGCCAAACACACACGCAGCAAGTAAAAAGAATTCTTGACCCGCCGCGGTGGCTCAGTGGCTAAGGCGCTGCGCTGTTGAGCACGAGGTCGCGGGTTCGATTCCCGGCCGCGGGGGCCGCTTTTCTGATGGAGGCGAAAAGCAAAAACGGCCGTGTGTACGAGATTTCGGCGCACGTTAAAGATCCCCAGGTGGTCGAAATTAATCCGGAGCCCTCCACTACGGCGCGCCTCATCGCCTGCGTTGCGTCGGCGCGTTAAACCCTACAATCAGATCAGAAAAAGAATTCGTGAACGAGTCGCTAATGTAGGCAAAGCTATTCTAAACAACTGCATCAGGCGGCAACGTTCACACTTGTCAACGTTGTTGAGCAAAACGAAAACGCTGAGCATATTGCAGTCGAGACGTCAATATGTAAGTTCTATTTTCATTGTTCTCCTAATTAAAAATACATGGCTGCTAGATTTTTACGATAGCGAGTAACACAAACACGCCGTGAAAAACAAAAAGCGCACGGAGTGCCCCCTCGCGACCGTGTTCCAACCTAAAAAGTAGCAAAAGGTTTCAATAGATGGCGCGAACCGTGGAACATGGCAAAAATGAATTGGTACTAAAGGGAATCGGTCTGCTGGGTTTACAAAATTTTTAAAGCTTACCCTTGGGGTTAGGGACGTGCCAGGCAGCTTCGCTGTCTGGCGACATTAAAGGGACACTGAAGTGATATGTAAACATTGCGGGATTACTAGCGCAAATTGTAGTCCGGAGTCCCCAGGCCATGTTTCGACCACTCTAGGCGCGTTTACGCGATTTTATTTAGTAGAAAAACTAATTCGAAAACGCTGTCCTCCTCTCTTTACGCTCGCCCATTTTCTGTGGCGTTTTAGTGTGACGTCAGGAGGGGATGAGCTGGCAATTGGCTGCGCCACGGCTGCGCCACGGCTGCTCTACTGCACGACTGCACGGCTCCCCGGCCGACAGAGTCAGTCGGCCCAGCGTTTCGTCCGCCGGCCGCCGGCGGGTCGTCGCAATCAAGGAGGTTAAAAAAAAATTGCTTGGTCGCAATTCGTTCGCTTAGTTGAAACGAAGCCAGGACACGTTTGTGAATGGAAGAATGTGCCTTTCTTTACTTGGTTTGTTTGTACACTGTATCTAGCTCCAAGTCAAGGTCGCTTCACACAAGCGCTGCACATGCGACGCTTCGCTGACTGGTACGCCAGTAGGAAAATATAAGGCCTCTTGAAGGCGGGAGAAGAGTCAGCGAAGTCAATATAGGTACTAAGCAAATAAAATCAACTGATATTTTTACCGTACAGCGTAAAACTAGGGCGCGGGAAGCACTTTTTTGCGCTGGGCGAACAAGCACAGCGGTCAGCAGCATGACTACGCATCTGCGAACGCTTTTCCGTCTACGAAATGCAATTGCTGGACGTGAGCTACTGTGGAAACTCGAGCGACGCTTACTGCACGATCGCAGTACAACAAATAGTCACCTAAGCGGCTTGAAATGCCAAAACTAAATAAAAGTGTAAACCGGTTGTACAATATATACCCTATATTAGCAAGGCATTCGCGTCACGCTCCGTGGCCTAGCAGTCTGGGGCGCTAGAAATTCACCGCAAATGTTTTGCGAGTCACGAGTTCGAATCCCCGCGGGTACGTGCTTTTTTTTTTGTAAGTTAATTTTTTTGTTTTCCGCCGATGTTTTCTATATTGAGTTCACCTTTTTTGGGGCCGCAACGTTCATGGCTACACGAACTAGTTCACAAAACGCGCGCAGGCTGGCACTGGCGCGCTAGCGAGTTCTCGTTGGCGTGCTGTTGCCATAAGCACCGACTGCTTGCAGGCAGTGGGCACAGGCCAGAATGAACAGACCCTTGGCCTGGTGCGAACACGCTTTTTACGATACAGGCATGAGGGAGGCAAGCTCCAAATATGGGGGAAAAGCGCATGACATTTGGGCGTCTGCGGGTACGCGGAGGGCGTTCATGCACTGCGTATGTCTCGGCTAGTGAATGCTACGACTACAAGCCGTCCTGGGAGGCTTATCTTGTGCATTTTACAGCCGACAACATGGCAGAAGCGCGGAACGATGATTACTGAGATATTGAGAATGCCCATCCAACAAAGCCATTGGTTATGTTTTACAGAACCGAAACCGAAACCGAAACCTGTGTGATTGCTAACCTTGGGCATCGTCCAATCACGGCGCCCCTCCTCTCAACGTCACAGCCTTAGTTGGTGCGGCCGCCGCAAACCGCGCATGGTAGTTTTTCTTCTTTCGCGCTTTGTAAAATAATTACCGATTTGTCAACCGGATAAACGGTGAAAAGTGTGCTAATTTGAGCCAGTCTACGCAGTGCAAGCAAAAACGGGAGCTTGACAAATTCACTTCAGTGTCCCTTTTTTTCACTGAAACTGGGAAAGTTTTTATACCGAATCACTTTACTATGTTTAAGGTACCTTCCCCGACTAAAGTGGCGTCAATCCGCGTAATATTGAACCTTTTATTATAGTTTTTTTTTCTTTGTGCCGACGCCAGAAGATCAGCGTCGCATCAGTTTGTTTCCCCAAGGATAACTATCGATATCAGGATTCTCTCGGAACAGCTGTGTAATCGCTGTCCCGCCACTAGGATCATGTGTGGGGATTTCAATGCCTGTGTACGTATCAATTGGAATATTGATGCCTGTGCACCTATCAATAGGAATTTCAATGCCTGTTAGCGTATCTGCGTACGCTGACAATGTTTGCATCTCGTTGTCTGGATTCCCACATAAGCGACTGGCAGTGGTGGCTCAGCGGAATCTTCACACCGTGCCGAAATATCTGTCCTCAGCCGGCCTGACGCCCTCAGCTGAGAAGTCTTGTGTTGTTTTCCTTGGGAACCAGTGACAGTCCACCCGTCTTAATTTAACATTGAACAGCCCGTCTATTTGCCAAGCCACCATGTGTGGTTCCTTAGTGTCACGCTGGCGACCAAACTTTATTGTCGACGGGCAGTGTATACGACTGTTTCGGCTATGCTTCCCCTTCTGACCAATTTGAGGAGAATCACTAGAGCAAAGTGGAGGAATTACCCGACGTCCATGACTAAGCTGCGCACAGCATTGATTCTGAATCGTATTATTTATCAGCCGCCCGTGATTTCCCTCTTGGAATCCCAGTATGAGGGCCTCGAAACGTTGTGCAGGAAAGGGCTGGGGAGAGCAGTTGGCGTTCCTGAGGGAGCATCAAACGAGAATGTCATTCGGCTGAGCCAGTCGTCTGCACTGCACTTGCTGGCATAGCAGGTGTTACTCACGCAGATAATGCGTCTTGGGGAAACAAATGCTGGAGATGCAAATATAAGGCGGCTTCGCACAAGGACGGTTTCTCACGCGTGCACTGCTCTTAACTCTATGAGAACTTGGTGCCATCAGTGGCCGGGGAAAACTGACCTCAATGCCGCCATGGTCTTGCGAGAGCCTCCAGCGTCAGTTACGCGTTCTTCACATCTGAGTGAAGAGAAACACACCATGGTGGAAGCACTAGCTTTTTGGTGCTTGAACACCGGGAGAACACTTACCCGAACCACCTTCAAATTTCTACGGATTACTCAGTCAGTTAGAACAAAGAACATGTGCAGCGGCGTGTGTCATTCAAGGTGCGCAGGTATTGTAGGCAGAACGACTGGACCATGTAGTGTCCTGCACCGAAACTGAGTGTATTGCCATCGCAGCTGCTTTGGGGAAATTGAAGTCATAAAAGCCGCAGGAAGTCTTAAGTCTTACGTATTCGAAAGCAGCCCTACAACTTTCGCATCGTAGGATCCCCTCGAGAAAGGTCCGTTAGTGTTCCTTACGGCTTGTGAACACAGCAGAAAGGGTGTCCATGCGTGGTTTCGGTGACTTCCATCCGAAGTTGGCGTCAAGGGCAATGAAGCTACTGATCAGGTGGCAGGGAATGCGCTGTCATTTGTACCGGCTGTTAAAGTAACGGCGGATCACTGGAACGATTTCAGAGAACGCTAGTCGACGATTTCAAGTCCTTGGAAGATCTCTACCATCAGCCTAGATCGGATGCAGCTTTGCCCGGATGCAACTTTATAAGATCTGATGCAACTTTGCCGTACCACATCTGTACGAGCTCAGCAAATACAAAAGATTGAGTATTAAAAGTGGGCCTCATTGGACCACCCGTGTGTTCGCCATGTGCAGTACTAGGAGATGTGCACCACTACCTTATTTGTTGCCCAGACCTTGCTGCAAAACAGACGTTAATGCTCTCAGCGATGCGAAAGTTAAAAGCCCCACACACCACCCCGGACCACATTGTCTTCCCAAGGGGGTATTGGATGCTGCGCAGGGAGGTGTCGTACCTTCTCAGCTTCCGTCGGGAGACGGAACTGGCGGACTCGTGGTCAAGTGATCATAATATTAGCAGTGCTAGGGCGGAGCGATTGCCGGCACATCTTGCCAGGCTAACACCACTGATCCAACAAAAGAACAACCACCACCACCATTTTGCGTGCCATGATTCGGCCATTTTGTGCAAAGTCTACTGGCCACAACGACACCACCTTTCATCCTACTCAGTCCTCTAATACTGCTTCATTAAAAAGCAGATAAGTGCCCTTCCACTTTATGAAGAAGGATGACAGGCAGAGGTGTGTGTATTGCAGTTTTCCTAGGGGCGAACCAGACAGGAAACTGTCTGTCCACCCCTCCCCCCATGGATGCCCATGGATTGACAGCAGACGGGAATTCCACAATATATAAAACTTCAATTTGAAGTACGTGAAAGTAAAAGGAACTCGGCGCAGTGATGGGGTCGTCTTATTGGGTGATTAATATATAATTCCTTTCTGTGTTTTTCTAACAAAACAAGAGATGGAGCCGGCTTTTTAACCCCAGTTCCTCGGTAGACGTCCATTGATAGACAGCAGAGCCTAATTATGTAACTTTTACAACTTCACTGTGGACTAATCACGACAGGTCAACGAAGCTCGGCGTGATGGTAAAGTCGTCTTAAAGGCTAATTTAGTATGATATTTTCCGACATGCCTACATTAGACTAAGAAATACAAAGCATTTGAGATAAACTGGAGACGAATTTTGTTTGCGTGTGTTGACGCGACGCGTAGGCCGACGGACATCGGCCATTGCCGGAGGGTAGCTATACACAGGTTCGCTGTAAAAAGCAGAGAGACAGAAGCTCATAACCTGTAGCCGTACTTCTCTGAAGTCCATCACCCCAGCCGGTCGGCTATAAAGGCGACTTCGCGCCGGTGCGCGCAAAGCAGCGAAAAATAAGGGCATCCCCGAGACGGCGTGCTGCTTTAACCGCATCTCTCGGGACACCTGCGTCACGTCTTCCGTTGCCGTCCGTTCCCTCGGGGCGAACGGTCAGTGTGGAGAAACGCAGCTTGCTCCGGCATTATACGAGCGCCCGTGGTTCCTGCAGCCGCACAGACACCTACGCTACAGAAAGTGCACCCCTACGCGCTGCCCCGCACTTTCCACATTTCCCATCAGTACAGTACCTTCACCCGTGCCACCTTTCCCACTGACATTTGGGGCACGTACGCTACGCAACATTTGCCGTCACTGAGAGAACCATTGCGCTTCGGTATAACCGACTGCTCTCCTCTGGAAGCGTTCTATACTTTCTCCGCAGATTTTTTTTCTGCGTGTGTATGTGCGTGAGCGCGCGTAAAAATGATGTGAGTTTAGGGCTTTTATTTCGTCTATTTTGTGCGCCACGAGAAGCCGTGGGCTAAGACTCACATTCGACACCCAAGCGGTGATTTTGGTGACAGCAGTTAACTGCACGCGGAACTTTAATGGCCCGGAAAATTTCTTCCCACAAATAAGTATGAACAGCACTGGGAAGGAAAAAAAACGCAGGAAGGACATAGGCACGGTGACTGGTTTGGAGCAAGCGTAGCTGTGTGGCCGTTTTTCTTTTCCGTCTGTGTGCCTGGGGTTGTTTTATTTCTTGTTTTCTTTTGCGATAGAGTGAAATAGGTTGAAATCTCATTATGCTGTCGCTTTAAGCTTTCGTAATCGGTTTTTATATGCTCTTCTATCCTTGCTTTTAACCCTTGGCTTCCCCCCCCCCCCTGACAGACGTATGCACTCACACCAAGGATTTGTTTACCTATAAAACCCAACTGACGTAATTATTGGCACTAAGTTCATTGGACAAATGCGAAGGCACCGGCGAACTTCTTATGTGTTTCAGAGGCGACAGCTTTAATCCGACAGCATTATTCTGAGCACTCAACGCCATCTGAGTAAATGCCGTAGAGTGGTCCTTTACAGATTTGCGCTGATAAAAAGTTTTCAGGTTGTGCTGCTGGCTGTTTTCGAAGTTCATATGCAGACGGGTGCGGGTCTATTTTTTCGAGTTTCCAGGATATCATGTTCGCTGTAGATCTAATCACTTTGGCGATATTGCTGCAAAAACTGTTGCCGCAAGCAGCGGCTTGGTTCGCTAATTACCGTTGCGCCGCTTGGGAAAGCCTGCGGCGCCTGCTTTATTACGTGCGGATGCCGTAGGACGCCAGACGCAGCCATCGTCGCACTCTCCACTTACCCCTGGCTCTGCGTTTGCCCAGGCTTTGGCTAGTAGCGCAGTCCATTGTGTTTTACTAATGATAGGCACACTACAAAACGTGGTGCATGCACTGAGGAGGAAATAAGAGCCATTTCGGTGCTGCGAACGCCGGGTTTCTTGCTCAAGGAGCCATTGAAGGCGTTCGCATAAATAGGATCATCCCATTGTTAGTGGCCACACAGAATAGCGGGTATCTCCAAACATAAGCGGCGTCCTCCTGTAGCGACGTGCTTCCAGGTGAAGGGTAAAACGACGAAGGGTGGCTGTATTAGTCCGACCAATCTACGGCCCAAGGGCTCGTCGCCCGTTTGTCACGCACGGAGCTCCGGGAACTTGTTGAGCACCGGGGTTAGCTGAGTCTGCTGACCTCTTGTGCTTTTTACTAGGCCGTGTAACCAATCGCGTGCCCCACAAATGATCGTGCCCCGAAGAGGGCTCCCACTAAGGTTCGTTTGACGCCACTGCCAAATATTAATCCAAAAAGCTACGATAACTTTCTCTGCTCTCTGATAATGCACTCTGGAAACAAACACCGGTAACTAGCAAATCGCCTTTAATCGTTGCAAAGTTCAGTGATGGCGTTCTTGGCAAAGCCTACAAATCCCAAAAAGTGACATGTGGTGACATGCTCCTGAAGGTCACTCTCACGAAACTGTCGTATAATCTTCTCAAACAATAGCCGGTTTTGACGGTCTCGACTTCACAGTCTCGGTACACCGAACACTCAACTCACGTAAATGTGTCGTATGCCAAATGATAAAATCAACGAAACGAATATCTTTGACCAATGACCCGAACTTTGTCCTGATCAATGCGTGGAGTGTGTCACATCTTAACCAGGAGAAACAGTGAGGAAATAAAGACGAATCACTTAATAAAAAACATTTGACCGAAGAAACCTTCAGGAATCCGTCACAATACGCTTGCTTCGCCTTCTAGCCCTACCGTACATGCCTAACTTATACCGCTTCTTTAAACTCTCCCCGCACGGGGCACCTTGAGTATTCATGGTGACGGTGAGCAGCGACACCGCGGACCCCGAGCTCCCATACATAAGCCGTGCCCAACCGTGGCGAGGTGTTTAAAGGTGAAGGGTAGAAGCCGTAAACGGTGGCCGTTGGAGCCTTGGTCAAGCTCCGGCCGATGGGCTCCCTGCCTGTCTAGCAGGCAGGGAGCTCCGGGACCTCTTTGACTACCAGCGTAAGGTCAAAGGAGAAAGTACGCCCGTCTCCCTGCTTTTATACTATGCCGTATGGTATTTTCAACCCCCCCCCCAACCGTGATCGGCCCCCTAAAAGGGGCCGCACCGAAGTATCGTTTCCCCCATTGCCATCTTTGACATTTCCTGAACCAGATCATTACTCTCGATTTGTTGTCATGGAGTCCCTCAATCCAACCCGCCCTCTAGCATCTCAGTCAGTCTTCTTGATCGCGAATTATCTTGAAGCCATAATAGGAAAATCGTATAAGTGCAAAAAACAAAGGTATGGTGAACTCCTAATCGAAATAAATGACAAGCAGCAGTCTGCAAAGCTTGTAGCTCAGACTAGACTGGCTGATCTCGACATCAGGGTCACACCCCATCGGAGCCTCAACAGCTCGCAGGGTGTGATATCCGAAACAGATCTCCTGAACGAAACGGATGCGGATCTCCTTGCCGGCTTGAAGGATCAGGGCGTCACTGCCGTGAGACGCATCACTATCCGCAGAGACGACAATGAGGTTCCCACCAAGCACATTATCTGGATTCTTGACCGCGCAGTTCTTCCACAACACATACATGCAGGTTTTATCCGTTGCTCCATCCGTCCGTACATCCCGAATCCGCGGTGCTGTTTTAAGTGCCAGCGGTTCGGGCATGGTACAAACTCTTGCCGTGGCCGAACGACGTGTGCGAAATGCGCGGCGCATGATCATCCGAACGACAATTGTCGATCCGATACCCTGTCTTGTGTGAACTGCGGCGGGCCGCATGCAGCGTACTCCCGCAAGTGTGAGAAATTCCAACTGGAAAAAAAGATAATCAACATAAAGGTTACTTAGAACATCACCTTCCCGGAGGCGCGAAAGAGGTTCCCCTCTTTCCCCCAGGGGAGGTACGCTGACGCGACTCGCCGGGGGGCGGAGCGGCGTCTGGTGTCCACAGGGACCCAGTTCAGCGAGTCTGACCTGGTCCCGCCCCCTACCCCCGCTGGGTTGCCTCACGCAGCCCAACCCGGCACCACGCCGCTTGCTGAGGCAGCAGCGGTTGTGCCGCCGCTGCCTCCCCGTCCTCCAGTGCGTTGGAGGGTGGCGAGGTGATGGACACCATGGGCCCCGCATCGGCTCCCACCGCCACCGCACCGCCCGTGCCATCTCTGGTGCCCAGGACGCCATCGGCGGTGCCGGCTCAAACGAAGGGCTCCCGAAGGGGGGCCAAGTCTGGGGGGCCCGGTCCGTCGGGCACCCCTCGGACATCCGATGACGAGATGGATGTCGGGCCGTTCCTGCCTGCAACGCAGTGCAAGGAGCGGCCACCGACTTCCAAGCCTTCAGAAAGGCCCAAAAAGCCCAATCCAAGAGTAACAACCCCGAAAGACGACACATCAACACACATGAACACACACACTCCAGTCATTCTTAACTTTAAATAATGGGAACAGAAAATATCATTCAATGGAACTGAAGAGGCCTCCTTAAAAATCTTGACGAAGTATCATGTGTCTCCAGGAAACCCACCTCAATTCTAAACAAACAAATTTTTTAAATAGGTACATGGTATTCAGAAAGGACAGAGTTGGCTGCACCCACTCTTCAGGAGGTGTGGCCATTATCTCCCGGAAATCATTAGCATGCCACACTCTCTCTTTAAACACTGTCCTCGAGGCTGTAGCGATCCGTACAATAATATTTAATAGGTTGATAACGGTATGCTCCATTTACATCTCTCCTGATTTTGCACTTCTGAGCTCTGATTTCGAGGCACTGGTTGACCAGCTGCCCGAACCATACATACTAACAGGCGACCTTAATGTGCACAACTCTCTTTGGGTTCTCCACCAGAACGGATGCCCGAGGTCGCCTGATGGAGAAGTTTCTTACATCCTCCGGAGCATGCCTTTTCAACAAAAAACAGCCTACATACCATAACTTAGGACACAATACATACTCGCATCTTGACTTGGCTATTGGTTCCGCAGTTCTCTTTCGAT
The DNA here is from genome assembly GCF_048455015.1 of Haemaphysalis longicornis. Lineage (NCBI taxonomy): Eukaryota > Metazoa > Arthropoda > Arachnida > Ixodida > Ixodidae > Haemaphysalis > Haemaphysalis longicornis. The sequence goes on along the minus strand of NW_027526295.1, from coordinate 157,906,934 downwards.
GTATTGAGTGGGGTGTGGGCACAGACGCATATGGTAGTGACCATTTCCCCACTTCATTAACATATAAAGGTATAGGGCCGAGCAGTCCATCTTCCCATAAAAGGTTTAATGAATCAAAAGCAAACTGGAGCACATTCACACAAACATTTCAACTACACCACACATCCATAAAACCCCTACACGTGGAGGAAGGTGCCCAACTCATCACGGCGCACATCCTCGACGCCGCCGAAAGGTCCATTTCCCAGGCCTCCAGTGGGTCCCGCACCCCAAGGAGGCCCTGGTGGAACGAGGACTGTAGGCGGGCGCGAGAGGCCCAGAACAAGGCGTGGGGTGTCCTTCGCCTGTACCCCACGTCAGATAACCTCATTTCTTTTAAACGGGCAAAGGCTTTTGGGAAGCGACTGCGTCGTGAGGCGAAAAGGGAGAGTTGGCGCACCTTCCTCACTTCCATCAACTCATACACTGACACACACAACGTCTGGACACGCATACGAAAACTAAAAGGACAACAGACACAAAGCCTGCAACTAATTAGTACAACAGGGGACACACTGGAAGACCAGGCTAACACACTTGCACAACACTTCGAACACGTGTCCAGTTCAGCACACTACAGAAACACTTTCATGAAACACAAAACATCTGTAGAAAAGAAGTCCCTGCGTGATAACAACGAGTCGCACACTTCTTACAATTCTCCTTTTTCAATTCATGAGCTGAAGGTTGCTCTGAGCATATGTAAGCCTTCAGATCCAGGTGCAGACAAAATCACATACACCATGATACGGCACCTACACCCAGACACTCTTGAAGCACTCCTACATCTAAACAACATATGGCTTTCGGGGCACATTCCTCGCACTTAGAGGGAGGCCATAGTAGTAGCTTTCCTGAAGGAAGGAAAGGACCCTTCCTCTCCCGCTAGCTATCGGCCCATCGCCCTCACAGGCTGCCTGTGCAAGCTCCTCGAGAAGATGATAAACAGGGGACTCGTATACTTTCTTGAGTGCAATGGTCTTCTCGAGAGCTGCCAGGCAGGCTTCAGGGCGGGGCGGTCCACCAACGACCAACTCGTCGCGCTCGAGTCCTATATAAAGGATGCTTTCCTCCACAAACAATATTGTATGACGGTATTCTTTGATCTGGAAAAAGCGTACGATACCGCGTGGCGGTATGGCATCCTAAGCAACCTTAAGTCCTTCGGCATGGCAGGGAACATGATGAACACACTTGCCAGCTACTTGTCTCAAAGAACCTTCGTGTGCGAGTTGGAACTGCACTCTCTAGGGTTCATGTGCAGGAAAATGGAGTGCCGCAAGGGGGAGTTTTAAGTTGCACCCTTTTTATTGTGAAAATGAATTCCCTTAGGAAGGCACTGCCAACGTCGATTTCCGGTTCAATCTATGTAGACGACGTTCAACTCTCCTTTAAATCCTGTAACTTGTCTGTCTGTGAGCGCCAGGTCCAGCTTGGTGTTAACAAGCTAGCTGGCTGGGCAGATAGCAATGGTTTTAAATTTAATCCCAGGAAGTGCACTTGTGTTTTGTTTTCCAAGAGGCGTGGCATCCGGCCGGATCCAGACATTCAACTCAATGGGGTCTCGATTCCTGTCAAAAAGGAACACAAGTTTTTAGGTATAATCTTCGACGCAAAAGCTCACATTTATCCCACACATAAAACAACTGAAACATAAATGCTTAAAGACAATGACTCTCCTGAACGTTCTCTGGCACATTTCTTTTGGCGCTGACAAACAACTTCTTTTACGGGTTTTTACCAGCTTGATAGGTTCACGATTGCACTATGGTAGCGTTGTTTATGGGTCAGCAAATAAAACATCCCTCAAATTGCTGGACCCAGTGCTCCATCTCGGGCTCCGCCTGGCTTGTGGCGCCTTCCGCACTATCCCGTTCGAAAGCATCTATGCGGATTGCAACAAATGGAACCTACAACGTCAGCGAGCTGTATTTGCAGCAGAAGTATCAGTGTTCTGAATTTTATACGGGCGCCTCTAGAACTGCTACCTCTGTGTCCTGCGCGGCGCATGGGCCTGGCCTTAATGTCACTAGAACTCTGAATAGTCATACTAGTATCTTTACGGCAGAGGCTTACGGTGTACTTCTTGTTGTCAATCATATACTTCAAAGCCACCTCCCACAATCCATTATCTATACAGATTCCCTTAGTTTTGTGCGGGCATTGTCGTCAACAAAGTATTTGAAAAATCACATTGTAAATCTGATCGTCAAGGGTATTAGTCTGTGTATGTCCGCAAATTTGAACTGGTCCTTTGCTGGGTCCCTGGCCACTGTGGTATAGCCGGGAACGAAGCCGCAGATCGAGTGGCTGCTGCAGCTACACTCTCGAGTGCAGTAGATATAAGCACTTTGCCCTACACCGACGTGAATCCACACATCAAACAACAACTTCGCATAACATGGCAAACACATTGGAGTGAACAGACAACACGTTACATGTAATAAAACCACACTTGGGACCGTACACCTCCGATACACGCAACAGATGCATAGAAGTCGCCTTGGCTAGATTACGGATAGGCCACACGCACGCAACGCACTCGCACCTGCTCACTGGATCTCCAAGACCTCTGTGCAGCAGGTGCGGAGAGGCCCTATCCGTTATTCACATCCTAATTCAATGCAAGGCACTTAACACAACACGACACAAACATTTCCCTGAAGTATACAGACGACACATTCCACAGCACCCTTCATACTTTTTAGCCGACGAATCAATGTTTCCTCGTCAACGTGTTTTTAAGTTTTTAGCTGAGGTAAAATTTCTGCAGCTCCTGTCATATCACGTGTAATCATCCTGGCCCTATACACCAGCCATCTTCATTGTCTTTTGTTTTGCGTCACTATTACGTCTACTCACAAATTTTAGAATTTAGTCTCATCAATCTTTAAATAAATTCTTCTTTGGCGCTCTTTGCCCTTAGTCGGTCTTGCGCCATTAAAACCTAACCATCATCATCATCATCTTTAAACTCTCCCACCATACCCATCCTTCCGAAACTGGCAGCAAGAAGCAATTAACGTGCTATAATTGCAATGGACACCACCCGGCATACTGAAGATAATGGTACAAGTTTAAGCAAGAGGAACAAACAGTTCACCTCAAGCTTACAGATAGCATTGCCTTCGCGGAGGCTACAAAAGGTTCGGCGCCTGCTCCTGCAGAAGGTGAGCCGACGAACCCTGCCAAAGGGTAATGGGAAGGGGGTTAGCGGCACCTGGTTTCGGCGGCGACCCGGCTCATCGAAACTTATTTAGAGACCCCCCCATCCCCCAGTTGCTCTCATGCGTATCGTGCAACGGTTTTGGGCGGCTAGAAACATCATGGCAGCACTATCGCTCCTTGCAGTCTAGCATTAATGACCACAATAGTATTGACATCAGGCAGGACGGGGACACCGGGGTGCGTGCTTCAGCTTGCATCTTCTCCGCATCAGCTGTGCCTGTTGCGGAGTGACGACCTCGTTGCGGTTGTGCCGCCAGGAAAACGGAGCCCTGGGACCCCTGATCGAACGTCTCTTTAATGGCGATGACTCAGTTACAATGATTATGATCCCCATGTCTAGGTGCCAGGAGCTGCGTCGTCCTCTTCTACGTGATTCCTAACATTCTCCCGGCCACAAAAGAGTAAAACAACGTCAACTTTTAGAAACGGTTCTTGGCCTAAACATAGCACCGTAGTTCTAGTCAAACATACAACATAGAGGGAGGTTCAGAGCAGATTGTCTTTTCGGCCCTCCTGCAGATTTCTTCCTTTTTTGGTCGTGAAACCTCGATCCTCATCTTTCAATGGTTCATACAGCTTGACAGCTGGTTTCCTTGACAGGACCGTCGAGGTATGTAATCTTCCCGCTCGATGGATGCGCAGTCGTATGACGTCCGTCGAAGGTTATGTGACGGTTCGCTTGATCTGTTTCTTGCTTTGTTGCCCCAACAGTCATGATCGGACCGCGTAGACGGTGGTTCCAAATTTCCACCCAGGGTTTTGTTGTGGGTCGCGTCTATGTTCTTCGTTAGGCAGGCGTTGTGAATATCAGCGTTCCTGTCCGCTCTGTGAAGTACTTGCGCCTGAAGAACTCCACACTTTGCTTGCTGGGGGCAAGGTGTCGTGGTCCGTTTCTAGGCTGGACCTTGCAGCGTCCACCAAGCATAGTGTTTAGGACCACTAAACCGTTAACCTGGTTCCACCGAGTCGTGTCCCCGGTCGCTATCCTCCACAGTTGGTCGGATCCTACGAACAGGTCGATACCTTGATCCTTACAATCTTGGGTCGTTCGTTCGCCCGCAAGTCTAGAGCCCAACTTCCGTAGATGCTTGACGAAATCACTGTTCATTTCTGTATTTGGGACTTTCGGGCAAATCGTTGGTACAGCAATTGCACGGACCGCATGCTCGGCGTCGTCGAACTGGCTGCGTAGTCTCAGCTCCACTATTTTGTGCCGTCTTTCTCTCGAAGGGACAGCCGACGCAAATGAGCTTACAGCTAGGCTTTTCTCCCCCACAACTTTTAGTCCCAGCTTATCCACGAGGTCTTCCTTGAGAAATGTCCGCTGGCTGCCACCGTCCAAAATGCCTATAGTAGTATGTAACATGCCCCTTTGGGACCGATGATCCACGACCGGAAGGTCTGGAGGTGAACGTCTTCGCCTGCTGGCAGCTCGTGAGGGCGGTGGATTCCGACTTGACGTCCTGCATTTGCACCGGGACTTTGCAGGCGGGGTCAGTGTGCGCCTCATCTGTCTTCTCTTTACATGCACAGTATGGGTTGCACATAACAGTTGCATGCCTTCCCTGGCATGTTGTGCATGTTACATTTCTTCGGCACTCCTTCGATCGGTGGCCCCTCCCCGTACATCGGTAGCACCGCATAGCTTTTGCCAGTCGCTTCTCCTTTTCTGGGATGCTCAGACAAGCGTGGCATGCCTCGGTAATGTGCTTTGCCGATTTGCAAAAAGAGCACTCGTTACGTTCAGGCATCCATGAGGAGTGCAGAACCGACGTTGACTGGCCGTTACGCTGGAGGGGGTCACTCGATACGGTAGAAGTCCCCACTGGAGTACATTGCTCTCTTGCCTCGAGCTCGATTTGCGTGTACCGCAAGAGTTGCTCCAATTGCCGGCAGCCGTTACGTTGTCTTTCCCAGAGGATGATGCCGTGCACGGTGCTTTCTCCTGGAGGAGGACGTGCGGATGAAATGCAACCACGATGTCTTCCGGCAAGACCTCGAGCAAAATGTCGTACAGCATCTCAGCGAAGCTGCTCGTTGGAATTGGAACGTCCAGAACGTTGAGGCAGCGTACATTCAGCTGGACACAGTCGTAAAGTTTGCGCAGCTCCCTCTCCTCCGAGAAAGACGTCACGTGCTGTAGCTCGCGGAAGTTTCTAAAATGCCGCTTGTCCCCGAACCTGTCTTGGAGCTGCTGGATGGCACTCTCATAGCACGCCTCCGTTGTTGGCAGTCCGGCGATGGCAGCTGCTGCGTCACCTTCTAGGTAGCTTCGGAGGTAGTGAAACTTGTCCTTGGTGGTTAGAGCCTGGTTGGTGTAGACTGCGCCGCTGAATTGCTCCCAGAACGACGTCCACTGATACACGTTCCCATAAAAAGGCTTGATGGTAAGCGTTGGGAGACGAGGTCCACAGATCTGGAATGGAACCGTCGTTGGGGCATGTGGCGTATTACTCGCAGTCAAGGGAGCAGGTTGCGCCGTGCTGCTGACGTTGAGGTCCTCCAGACGGCACTTAAGGCGAGTCAGAGCCTCGAGCGTCTGGTCGTCATACTGCGCGGCCGATTCCTATTCCCTTTCCAGATCTTCGACAGGAATCGCGTCCTCGACCTGGGCGTCGATTTTGCGAAGGTCCTCGCGGGTTGCTACGAGCTTGTCCATCACTTGCCTTATCGATGTTCTGTCGGAGCAGCCGCTCTCGATGAGTGCTGTCACCACGGTAAAAATCTTTGTCGCTTGGGCTCGCCTGGCTGCGCGTTTCGCTTGCAGCCGGTCCATAGTTGAGTGAAAATTTCCGGCTTACTCGCTCGGCAGGCAGTCAGGTCCGCGCGTTGTCTCCCTGGGTGCGGTTCCGAGAAGGACGAAGTGCTGTAGCGGAAGTTTTTCGGTGAAACTCGTCGTCGACGTCGCTTGTTGCCCACGTCGTTGGGAGCCGCCCGTTTTCCCTTGGGGTTTCGGCACCAAATGTTGCGGAGTGACCACCTCGTTGCGGTTGTGCCGCCAGTAAAACGGAGCCCTGGGACCCCTGATCGAACGTCTCTTTAATGGCGATGACTCAGTTACAATGATGCTGATCCCCTTGCCCTAGGTGCCAAGAGCTGCGTCGTCCTCTTCTACGCGATTCCCAACAGTGCCATCACCCGTGGTGGTTACTGCCGGAGAACAGCAACGCCAGTGTGCGCGTCGTAGGCACTTCATCCCGTCGACTCCACACATCTCATAAAAGATCCTGGTGTTTCCTCAGCAAAAAAGAAAGTTGGAATGCTTTTTACCACAAAAAGGAACGCGCCCCTTTTAATCACTGCAACAAAACCACTTTCCTGACGCAAACCTACATACCCACAAAGCACAGATTGACACCCAGTAAATTGTATTAGACCCTAGTGACCGTCGAAACCATTGTTGTACAATTGTAAAAATAAACTTTAAGATGAACTTTTTAACCGGGAGTAATCCCTATCCAAAAATAAGGAGGTGCTCAGCGCTTTCCTCGATCGTATGCGCCGCCATCCTCTTCGCTCTCACACGGAAGAGTACGTTTTCCCGGGTCTTTGCTACACTCTCAGCCAAAATGGAGCAACAGGGGAGGGACATAGCTTCATTGGGGGACTAACTGCGTTGCCATAACAATAGTCCCCTATGGGAGTAAACGCGAGGAGATGAACGGTTACTCCTCCAACCGTTCGTCCTTAACGAACGGTTGCTCCGTTCTGTTACCCCCCCCCCTCCCCCCGGAGACAAGCTACGACCGGTGAAAAAGAATTGGCTTCAATCCACGCTGTGCAGGTGGTTGGAAAGCAAAGCTTTAAACGACACCCACAAGAATTGCCAATACGACGTCACTTGAATACACAAACGTGGCTCTACAAAAAGTGAAACCAGAGGTTCTGCCAGCCGGTATACCTGGAATTCGCGGGGGCGGCGTCCCGAACGCCCCAGCAGCCTCGGTCACGGTCGGGCCAGAGTGGCGGGAGCCGCCGCTGTAGACCGGCCGTGAGTCGGGCGAAAGAAAACGGAGGGGAGCGTCTTTCGAAGGGTGAGACAGCGGAACCTAGCCATCCTGATGTGCGGGCTTGGGGCAACACCACCGCGCGACGCGAGCACAGACACCGAAACAATTCTGCATGTGAGCTTAGTGATTGCCGTTTATACCGAACTAGTTAGTTTAGTACGTTGGAGAATTGTAAGAAAGCTGAGGGAACTTTTATACTAATCGCTATTTATCAGAATCAGTTACTACTTTCGCCTTTTGTAATACCTTTTAAAACACAACTGAATTGGTATTCAGCAATTTGGAAAACGGAGTCCAATTCGTGGCAAGCAGTGCGCATAAGATAGCGTTTCTCTAGCGGCCGGATGTCTGTATGTGATTTGTACGTTTTGTTGTCCCGCCCTGCAAACCAATCCTTAATGTATGTTTACCGTACGACCACTTAATTCCGTCGGGTACGGGTTACCCTGGAGGTGCTGTCTAACAAGTTAAAGTTAATCAAGCCGTGCGAACGCAGCGCGTAATGGACGCGGAGTGGTGCCAAAACAGGCCCAAAACAACCGTCCGTAAAGCAGGCGACAAAGCCGTACCTCCGACGCCGCCGGCGGCGAGCAGGCACTTCCGCGCGATGAATGCTGGGTAAGTGAGCCGCACCATCTACGATATGCTCCGTCAATTTCGGCAATTCCCTTTAATATTAATTTCGGCAATTTCCTTTAATGTATTACACGGCACGCTGTGCAAGGCTACGTTTCGCAATGTTTTTGTTACATTTCATAGTTTTGTTATTCTCCTTTCGCGGAACGTTTCTTCCTCCCTTCATGTTGCTTTCTAACTGAATATCCGGCTAATCAAGTTCGTGTCGTAACTGTTATGTGGTATAACTGGGAAATTGTGCTTTTTCATTGTTGTGCGTACATAATAGTGGCAAAGGGATTTTAGTTTTTTTCCTCACTTAAAAACAGTACAACCATGTCTAGCCCTAGGCGGCGAACATCACAATAATGTCTCCTTATTCACTGGGTTGTTTAGCCAGCATAGGCAAGGAGTGCGGGGAACTGGCCTTGTTTGTTATGTCGCTAACACAGACGAAGACGCAAAACACATGTCCATTGAAGCGCCGACTACTAACTAGTCTTTAATAACCACAGCATACTTACACTGTAGCCTTCCCTGTCACATGTCGCTATGTTTTAATATAAGCTCTTTAGCTAAAAACAAGCTAGTAGTGAGCGCTTCAGTCATCTTGTGGTTTTCTTGACCGTGTTAGTTTAGCACCTGAAATGTTCGCACTAGTATTGGCCGACCACCTGCCCAGAAACTTGGCCTAGTTGCGCCAGACGCTTTTAGAACTTTTTATTTGATCTAAACAGATATCATCTTGGAAATTACGCGGCGTTCGTCTTCCGCAGTGTCACGATCGTAAACAAGCGGGACCCGCATTCCGCGGTGGTTTGCTCCTTGCGGCGAAACAAAAATGTCCACAGGCGAATGCGTCTAAGTTGTACCCTTCTAGTTAATCTATGTGCAGAATAACACTATACTCTTGCGATCGGAGCCAGCATGGATGCTTAATACGAACGCATGAATCAAAGCAATGTCGGTAGATTTTCCATACAGATTTTCCTATAGGGGCTCGCCTCTCATTACGCGAAGCCTGTATGGATGGTGCAGATTAGCCTGATTTAGGGCTTTACGGGGGCGGAAGCAGGGTCCCTTCATTAGCGTAATTAGAGGAATGCATTAAGCTCCGCGTGCCACGGATGCAACTGAAACTGGCTAGGGTGAATCAACTGGCCTGTTATAAGTACCCGGTTAACGTAGTTTCAGCGGGGCATGCAGAATCACACCAGAAAAATTTAATGCCTGCGAGAAAGCGAGCGAAGGCAATACATCACAACCTGCTTTCAATAATGCTCTCCAGCATCAAGTCTACTTCCCTGCCTTTGTCTGTTGAATCCGTTTAACACCTCCCTAACGGTGGCAGGCCAGCCTAAAATCCGCTTTAGTCATTCGTACCGCATGCTCGTGCACTCTTTTGTCTTGAAAGGAAAGTTTATTTATCCCCTTCAAACGAAGCGCCCATCAATTATCGTTTAACTGTCAACATCTGACGGTTCTCGTTTGAAGCCGGTGCTAAGAGTTTTATCTGCAGCCTGAATTACAACGCATTCTTGCAATTTCTTAGGCGATGCTGCCTAGTCTGAAATGATACAATAAGAAATGACGTTATTGTCAATCCTTACCGCGGTCAGTAACCCTTCCCGTGGTCGGTAACTTATGCGCATGTGAGAATTCGCCGTTCTGGGTGGCGAGAAACGTAATGGCCGCTATAGAGCTAAAATTATACCTTATACCCGGCCGGCGTTATTGTTAACGCTGCTCCAACTCTAGCCATCTCTTTGTCTCCAATCGAGCATCTTGATAGCGCTCGCCGAGTTTCAACCCTGGAACAATTACTGGTTTATGCTGCCAAGAATTTGTGGTCCTTTTCAGAGGATTCGAATAGTTGAGTTGCTCGCAGCTTTTTTGCTTCTTAGAGAAATCTTATTCTGAGGTGCAGAGCAAGGCTGAAGCCAGTCACGGGCTCTTTCCAAACCACGTGACAGAGCCATTGGGATGGCCACAGGATTTTTGCTTTCCAAGCGGGTTCTATCGATAGGCCCCTATTATCTTCGCAGATTTCTTCGCCGTAACGCGGAACAAACTTTCAGGCAAGGCAGGACGTGGCCATTAGAGACAAGGAATTTTCTTGGGCTGTTTCGTCCGCAATTCAAGCTTTTAACGTTATTTATTCACGAGAAGTACCCAACGCATGGTAATTACTGAAGTGTTTTTTTAGTGTTGAGCAAAATCTGTATTCCAGAAACCGCTGAGCGAGCCCGAAATTGAGTTGCAAACGGGGGAAAGGGAGGCGAACAGGATTCTAATTCGTTAGTGATAGCTACATCCTGCGCAATCTTTCTCTTAATTGCAGCAAAATCATATAATCGCGGCGTTGCGTACTGAACTAATAGCATTTCTGGGAAGACTAATCACTACTGTTCCAGCGCCCAAATTTTTGACATCGTGAAAGTCAGAGGAAATTTTCGTGCATCGATTTAAGGTCATCGTAAGGTTAGAAACAATTTCTGCATGTGGTCTTTTCTCTCTCTTTGTTTTTTTACTTCCCGACTTTTACGCGGTATCTGCATGTGTAACGTGTACTCCATCGAAATCCGTATTAGTTTCAGGCTTTTTCACTAGGTCCCCGATTCGATTCCCTGCGGCTGAATTGAAAAAAAAAAATCCATATAAAAAGCCATGTCCGGCTTTATGGAGCCCTAAGAAACAACAAGTGGTGCAAAGTGCTCGAAAGACCTTCACGACAGGCCTGAATGTATCCCAGATGCCATTTCGGAGCTTCTATAAAACATAAAGTTGCATTTTGTATTGATGAAAACTATAAACGCCTATTTGCTTGTTTCGTTGCAAATGTTTGCGAAAGACGACTTTTTTTTCGGTGGGCCCTGCGACGCAAAACACACTCCTCTCTCCCCTCCAACCTTTCACGCTATTCCCTTTGAATCTAGTTCCTCACATGATGAAAGCAAATTCAAGTATGCTCACCGTAATTCGATTCTCCTACGTTTGCACTGCTCGCGTGCCCTCTATTGGAACCTATTTTCTCCACTCTTGGTGCACCATCTCGAGGAGACGTCTTCTTTTGTTTAGTTAATTCGCCTCTCTTTCTTCTTTGTTATTTGCTGCCGTAAAAACCAATTCACGCGTACTACAATGCTGCTCCTGGCGTTATGTGCTCAAGTATTGCCCCATATATGCCTAATGTTTTCACTTTGCTGCACTCTTTTGACATTTATGGTGCATGGCACCAGTTTTAGTTTGGAGAGGTCTTCCGTAAAGATTTCTTGATCAAGTGTTCTTCCAGTATTTGGCTGGTTGGCGAAATCTAGTGACAGACTGACCGACAGGTGGAAAGACGGACGGAAGGACAGACGGGCAGAGGGACAGACAGACACACGGATGGACGGACGCACGGGCAGACAGACAGACAGACAGACAGACAGACAGACAGACAGACAGACAGACAGACAGACGAACGAACAGACGGACGGACGGACGAACGGATGGAGCAAAATTTTGCGTTTAGTATGAGTCCTATCATGTAGGAAGACTATCGTCTTTAAAATGATTTATTGATTAGGAGAAGTCGTTAGAAGACTCCTGAGCTTGATTTTCTTTTCTGATCGTTCTGAACCGATTGCCTGGATCCTAGCCAAGGCACAGCAACGCCCTCTAGGTTAGACGAAGACCCCGTCGCCTTTGCTTTCTCGCAAAATGATCCGAGAGTACCATCTTGGTATGGGGACGTCTTTTTTAAGCTCCGGAATGTAAAGAAGAAACTCAGAAATGTGCTGTCAATAACAGTAGGACGACCTAGCCCTGCGGATGCATTCTGTGTGTCTAGACGATGTTGGATGGAGTCATTGACACGCTCGGCTCCTATTCTAGCCGCCATCCCGGTATACGTGACAATGTTTGCGTTGTGCGCCGGGCATCTTTGATTGTAGCGCGGAGTCCGCCGTTGAATATGCAGACGGCAATGCGTCTGAAATCATGGTGCAGTCGCCGTTAGATTGTCTGCTTTTGTATTGCAGTTTTCGGCGCGCGCGTAATCGTACACATCGTACACCACGCGTAAACTAACCCATCTTTTCCCCATGGCTCTTGCCTAAAATCGTATCTGAATGCGTAGCGTGTTTTCGCACGCCGACAGACAACAACTGGTCGGATGTCTTGTGTCGAACAAGAGCACGTGTTTGTTTCTGCTACAGGCGGAATCCTCGTCCTCCGCTAGCAGCCTGCTTTCCAGCATGTAGTACGCTCTCCCAGCGTGGCCTAGAGGACAAAGTATTGACTGGTGTAGTGTCGCAAATAAAAGAAATGGTTTCTGAATTTCCCAATGCGCTTGGCGTTGCGGCAACATTTAATGGACGCGCGTGGAAGAGGAATGGCAATGTTTGAGCGCACAAAAGCTTCGGCGAACAGCGAGGACCTTGTTGTCGTCTCTACCCTAACCTGCATGAGAGGCCGAACCACATACAAGTTGGTCGTTGAACTGATGCGAACTTCACCGAAGTGCACTTTGCGGCACTGAGAAATCCGCACTAGCTTGCAGCGACTGTTCCTATAGATATTGTTGTTTGAAAGGTACCGGGGTAAACGAAAGGTAAACGAAAAGCTACCGGAAGGAGTCTCGACATTGGAGCATCTAGAACTACCTACTTGGAGATGTACGATTTGTATATAGGATGGACGAGGCAGTACGTCGAAATATCCTGAGTGAATCGTGCAGACAGGACGTGATACTCTTATTTGACTCCACCCTGTTTGTCTTCAAACTTTTCAGACTGCGTACCGTGGGCATTTGTTTATTTGATCGGGAAATGTTTTTGTTTATATGTGTGTTTGTCACTGAAAGGTAGTCATGGACTTCTTACTAAACTTTGTCGTTTTGCCATGGAGTGTTATACCTTTTGAAATACGCCCGCTGTATGTTTCTATAGCTCCTTCCGCTGCTTTTTTCTTCATAAATTCAGCAGGTTGAACAATTTATATAATCTTTTTAACAAATCCCGGTGCAATAACAAGTCCACATGATCGTGAGCCTTCCGCTTTTTTTTCTACACTGACCACGCTCTACGTATTGAGTGCGCTCTCGGTACCCGGTACTTCGACCCGTAGTCCTATCGAAAATAGGCGTTCTGTTATCTACAATAAAACCTATGCCAACACGAAGAATTCCTTTGGTGTCTTTCGGAACCGGAGAAACGCCGAGGAAATTCACTTCTGGGGATGGAGTTACAAATAGGCAGTGAATGCACTCGGTTACATTCACCTGAACTGTGTGGTCGCCGCTTAACAGAGAAAACCCAAAAAACTCCACAAGAGGGGAAGATGGTTGTGCAATTTTTGGCGATGCGGTCCTGCAGCTGGTCGAGAGGTAGAAGTTTGAAATAAAGGCGTCTTGGCCAAGAACCATAAAAACTCAAACTGAGCGATGTTAGGCCAAGATTGTTGAAAGGACGCTGCTTTGAAAATGTCGACGTCACAGTAGTGAAGCATACGCACTGTTCTATGGAACGGTGCGAAATGCAATGCGACGTTTATATACTTCTCGCGACAACCATGCCTTGGAGTTGTTGTTCGCGGTGTTGTTACAGCGGATCAGTATATGGCTACCGTTGTAAGTTTCCTGAGTCCGTGCGTGTACACCGTCGCGTTGACAAAACAACGCGGCTCACCTCCTGCTTCTTGGGCACACCCTGCCACTTCGGCCACCTGCTTGCGAGCGACCCTTTAAATTTGGATATAAGATTACTTATATTGCCCTAGAAAAGGTGTCTTTCCAGCAATGCATCCGTGTTTATAAGTGGCCACAAACCTGATCGTATCGCTGTAGACTTGGTCTTTGTAAGCTTTGTAAAGAAAAACATAGGCGGCAAGAGGCACGAACGCGGTGGAAGGAGAACACCGAAAATGACCGGGCTTCGGACGCCAAACGTAATTGCGATGCCCGTCGGGACTCCGAATAGCATGAGTCGGAAAATGCAAAATGTTGCGTGTCTACAATCCCGCTGAACGCTTCCCCGGCGCTAGGGTAACCCTGACAGTGTGAAATGGTCATAATAAACGTACACGTCAGAGGAAAACCAAGTGGGTCTTTGTCGTGTTGATTGAATTGCACACACACACACACACACACGCACACACGCACACACACACACATATATATATATATATATATATATATATATATATATATATATATATATATATATATATATGGTTTGGAAATAAGGGGCTCGTTACAAAATACAGAAAGAAATGCCGGCAGTCTACAACGCCAAAGAAGGCATAGGGGAATGGTTAGACTATTTTTACCGTTAGTGACGTTACATTGTTTTTATTTATAATTCCGTGAGAAAGAAAGAAAGAAAAACACGCGCCCAGAGTGGGGACCGAATCGAAAGGCGTGGGTTCGGTCCCCACTCTGGGCGCGTGTTTTTCTTTCTTTCTTTCTCACGTAATTATAAATAAAAACAATGTAACGTCACTAACGGTAAAAATAGTCTAACCATTCCCCTATGGCTTCTTTGCGTTGTAGACTGCCGGAATTTCTTTCTATATATATATATATATATATTTGTGTGTGTGTGTGTATTTGAGAGATAGAGAGAGAGAGGGAAATAAGTGTAGGAGGAGGACAAAAGCGAACGGAAAGGCCGAGGTTATCCAGGCTTAGAGCCCGGATTGCTACTCGACACTAGGGAAGGGGTGTGCAGGGGATGAAAGACAGGGCAGGCGAAAAAGAGGGGATAGGATCGCGGCTACACACGCACTTTTGTCGCTTTCCGACCACTGTGGTTTCTCAGCTAAGCCTGTGTCCTTCATAAAACGGAGAAGGGCTTTTGTTACCTTATGCGAAGTCGATTGTAGGGGTCGATGTCCTGGAATAGTCTACTGTGATGGCAGTCAAGAAAGCCAAGAAAAGCAAAAGGAAATATGGGGTAGGTCATTTTGTTCTTCTTCAAACAGATATATCTTTTGAAATAAAGAAAATGGAGAAGAACATGCCCCCTGGGTGGGATCCGAACCCACGACCTCCAGAAAAAAGCGTCTGGTGCGATGACCACTACGCTACAAGCGGTGCTGCTCCCCTCCACTTTCTTGGTTATTTATATCAAGGTAATCATTAACTGTGCATGGGGCTGGTAGCCAGCGCCAGTCGCACTACTCGGGGTGAAGGGGACCTTGCTTAAAACCCCAGGGCCGTGACTCGGGCGTCAGCGTCGGGTCGCAGACATGTAGGGTCGTAAACATGCCCACCGGGCGGGTTCGAATCTCACTGGGCGGGCATGTTTTTTTCCACTTTCTGTCGAAAACATATGTGTTTCAAGAATTAAAAGATTTTTGCCACATTTTCCCTTTGCTTTCTTTGGTTTTCTTAACTGCCTACAGTTATGTGTCTTTATTCAACGAGTCCCTCATTTCCCATTCTGATTCGCTATATAAATATATATATATATATATATATATATATATATATATATATATATATATATATATATATATATATATATATATATATATATATATATATATATATATATATATATATATATATATATATATATATATATATATATATATATAGAATCATTTTTAGAAGAACGCATACCAGCTGCTCTGGTCGTCCTTCGTGCCCGAGTGGAAGGGCCGTAAATTTTTTTCCGTAACTGTAAATGAAGAAGGAAGTGTCTGTGACACAACACGGCAATGCAATGAAAACTGTGCAGTTTTAGCAAGTAAGAACAAACATACAATACATATATTTTGGCTTTGATTTCCCTTTAAGAGTGTGCAAACTATCGGTTTACTTAGAGAAAACTGAAGTATTGATTATCCGAGAAACGAAAAAGCAAGGGCTGCTTCAGCTATGAAGAGTCAAAAGGGACTTCTTATGAAAACGTACGCTTGCTTACTTCGGAGCTGTTCTACATGCAGAAAATTTCGCTAGAGTGGCACAAGGTTGGTTGAATTGCAAAGTGATCAAGGAAACAAAGAAACACAAAAACAAGGAAAGAAACAAAAAATTGTTGTTGGAAGTTAAGTTCTACCTGCAGCATTAAAATCACCTGGGGAGTTTGTCAAGCGTCATTTCCTTTTCACATATTTGGAAATATCTTTCCTGACACCTACCTTAGCCATCTTTTTTCTTCCTTTCGGCAGAGGCCCGAGTACCTCGCTGCGATACCTGTGGAGCAAGCATTTGCAGACACTTTTACCCGCAGTACTCGCGCTTTTACTTCACATGGGCTATACTATTACTACTAAGGGTTCAATATTTCGAATTTTGTTTACTGTTATAGGAGCTCAAACCATTGTGCGGTGCATGCGTAGTCATATCTTCGGGCTTTCCAGCGTCATTTCTGGACAGCACCTCACTCAGAAGCGTGAACACCCGGTTGTGGGCAGAACGACAAAGGAAGGTCTTCCTAGTAATGTTTATTAGCGACCTTGTATTGTTCCGCGTGAGCTCCCGGCAAGATCTTTGGCAGAAAGAAGGAGGTGATTGCTGCGGTTTGGGGATGAAGAAGCAGAGGGCGGTAACTGTCTGGCGTATAAACTTGTATTATCGCACCGAGAAAGGGACAATGACTCCCACGCACCGGGCACACGGGGAGGCACCGAATGAAGTCGGCAGGAATGATTGCCCTCCCGCTGGGGTGCACCTCCCAGTGGGCACTGAGGCCGTATGGGAGCGCTTTTGTGGGGAAGCGTGCGTTGCGCAACCACCCCAGAAAAGGAGGCCCCGCTCAGTGTAAGGTCATCCATAAAAGAGAGCATCACTGTCTGGAACAGCGTTCGGCTAGGCATCGACCTAAAGAGTGTCTCAAGAGCGGCACACGAAGATGACCGGATTTATTCGGGAACTCGTCCCGAGAAACGAAAAACGCGGACGAACGCTAAAGAACCGGGGCGGTCGTGCGTTGTGCGTGAGTGCGGATTACAGGCGTCTCGAAAGCTCGGCAGAAATCCCGCCGTAATAGGCCAGCAGAAGACAAATCTGCCAGCGTTGCCATCATTATAAGGGAACGGTAGACACCATTATAAAACCGGCTTTGACGGAATTGCAGAGCTGAGATCTGAGTACGCCCGATTATTGAGCGTAGGACTTGTGGCGCGTGCGAAGGAGCTGCGTAGTCACGGGTTTGTGAGGTCACGGTTCTGACTCGTGGCCAGATGGTTTCAGAGGAACCCAGCTTCGACGTCTATAACCAACATTGCTTCAAACGTGAGGCAGTGCTTCAGGTACGCCCACTCGATGCTGGCACATACGAATGACGAGAATTTACTCCTGCAGCCTCGTGCCCGGGAAGCTGCAGCCAGGAAAAGATTATTGACTCATGGCGCTCAGTGAGTGAGTGAATAAACTATAGGTGCGGTTAGCGGTTCACCGCTTTGCCTGGATGACGGCCAGGTATACGGGGATCCCCGGCGGATATTGGTGTAGTGGTGCCGCGCTGGTTTCGCCGTCTATGCACCTACATATCGAAATGTGGGGGCTGAGTCCAGCACGGCGTGGTGATGATGCTCAAAAATACCCTAGATAGTGGAGGGGAGCACAGCCTCCCTGGTAGCCTACTTGGTAGGGCACCAGATTGATATTCTGGAAGTCACGTGTTCGGGTCCCACCCGCGGAGCATGTTCCTCTCCAGTTTCTTTCTCTCATTTTAAAAATTAAAAGTACTTCTAAAGAAAAAAAACAGATGGATTCCTTCCACCTTGCCTTCTTTGGCGTTCTTGACTGCTGGCCTTTATTTCTGGGTTCATTCAACGAGTCCCTGGTCGGCCGTTCTGATTTGCTACACACAGAACGCTGCATGTATTATTTTAAAGACACACCATCTCGACAACAAGAATCACTAGAGTAGTTCTTATGTGACTCTGCTATACTTGGCGCAAGTTAAGGACGCCAACTGATTGTGTAGTGTATCACTCCGCCGAAGCGACAGACTCGTGACGTCATCGCGTGCGCGCACTTTTAAAAAAACTTGCGCTTAAGGCGTGACATCACATGCCTTCCTCACCTAGGTGGTTATCTTCACCGCAGTAATTTATATGAACAGATTAAGCCCGGCAAATTACGTAAATGGCTCGAGTTAAAACAGGCGGATCGGTTGCCGATGATCGATGCGATGATCCCATGAAACGACGGCTCGGGGTCGACGGCACGTGGCAAACTATGAGCTACTCCAAGCAAACAAGATGTACAATATCTACATTTTGTTTACACTACATATTTACAGCTTATGATCGCAGAAAAAAAGGTAGGCGAAGGCCCGTGTCGAGCGAGGCTCACCGCTCTCCTCTTTTTTCCTCCACCTGTCCAAAACATCAAACTCCTCGGTTTTACCGTCCACAACATGGACGTCACAATGTGAGAGTGACGATGGCTCATTGATTAGCCCACACTCGGCCGCTGATTGCCCACAGTGACAAACAAAGCTAGGTGGCTTTGAAATAGTCACGTGATCTATCTCTCACTATCTTACATAAACCAGGAGGTATTCCGCAAAACACAAATATAACACCCATGAAAACCACCCTTTTAAAGCAAACCGAGCGCCGGCCAGCGGCTGTGTGGCGGTTCGTATTAAAGTTCATAATTGTGCCACACGCCTATAACTGTGGCACACGCCACCAAAATTCCTTTCCTTTGTAAGCACATGGAGCACCTAACAAAGCCTGGTCGCCTACCCACTGCCGAATGCCAGCTGCCGAGTCGCCAGAATCAGACGTTTTACGAACGGATACTTCGCGCAGTAGCTTTGAGCAGTAAAACTATTGCAGACAGGACGTCTGGTGCCCTCTTCCTATACCTTTGACCCGTTGGATGACCTCCAGCTCCTGCGCGGTTCGGGCATTGTCGTGGCGATAATAGCGGTCGGTAAAATGCAATGGTCCCCCTCCACCGGTTTCCCAAACGAACGCAAGGAGATCCTCCTTCGAAAGCTAACATCAGTTTCAACTTTTTTGGGGTGAGCAACGCGTTTGTATAATCCCTCTCCGGGCCCGCTCGTCGGGTGAACGTAATAGCGCGGTGAACAAAACAGAAGCTTCCGCGTATTCTCCTCACGCCCCTCGCTCCCAAGTTAGCTCGGCCGGCGTGAAAACAAACGCCATACAGGTAAAGAAGCTAACTCCAGCGAAAGATGTCTAATTGCCGGGCGGTTATAATTAATAAGTGAGGGGCCCGAACTTAACAACTCGTGGCACATTCAAAATACTCGCAGTAACGCACTCTTTGCATCGCGCGGAGGAACACCCCGCTCCGGTGATTAGGGGCGCAGGCAACTTGTGCTGTAGTTCTTAAGCTGTACACGAGTAAAGTGCACGTTACGACTGCCTGCGTACTCCCAAGAAAAGTGCTCATAACACGGGCGAGTGTTTGGCTGAAAGAGGGTTAGGAGGCACATCTGTCATTACAGCTAGCTCAGTTTACCGAAGCAGCAGCAGCAGCAAGAGGAACCACTTAATTTGACTTTCATGCCACAGCTTGATACCGCCTTTTTTTTTTGTTCCCACGTGCGCCGACAACTTCGCCGCTCAGCTGCCCCTGGCAAAGTAAACCCCCAACGCCACGCCCTCATTATCTTCAATAATGACGGCGCTTCTGGCACCGCGTGTTGCTTCCCTTAGGGAGTCTACAAACAGCCACGTCCGTGTTAATGTGTGTGCAAAGAGTTCTTGCGCGTAGTCGCTCGCTGGCATGCCCGTAATGAAAAGAGAACACAGAAGACGCGTCAGCTAGGCCCGTAGGTGTTCTAGACTAACGGCTCCACCGAAAGAAAGAAAAAAAAAAAGAAAACGCGCAAACAACAAGCTTCAGAAAGCCGTGATGTTATGATCTATTTCATTATTGCGTCTGGCTTCCGTCTTTTCATCTTAACCTGCAGGGAACTTGCTGCTCCGAGCAAGCGGTATAAATAAGCACCGTGGCGTTTTCCCAGGAGACATTCGGAGCAGTCGCGAAGTCTGCACAGGCCCAACAATTGCAGCAGTAAAGGGGCATAAAAGCAAATGAAAACGTGAAGAAAGAAGACGCCGCGAACCGTTCACCAGCACGCGCATAATCACGAGGTCGCAGGTGGAGCTTGTAAACCAAACAAGCACTTCCCCGCGTCGCCTGCTACGGTGAGTGGCACTTGAGAACAAGACGGGGAAGGAATTGAGAAACAATATTTGCCCATACATTTAGGAACAGTCAGGGCTTACGCTGGAGATGACACTTCACACTGCAATTGAAGAGGGGGAGAGGCAGGGACGGATTTTTCAACAGCGTAGGCAGCAGTCTTAGGGTGATGGCACAAGCGCGTTGGGCAGAAGGCTGCGAAAGCGAGCCGTTGCCGTCTTTTCCTCTGTCTTTTTTCCTTCAATTCAGCACTTTATCACGCAGTACATATTCCCTTTCAGTTTGTTGCGGACCCCCAGTCTCTACGTGAAAATATAAGCTAGACCATCTGCGACCGCCTCTTGAAGGAGACGCGTTGTTTCACCCGATGCTTTTCGCTTGACGGTGTCAACACAAAAAGGAAAGACGTGCAGTAAACTTCCGTTATAACGAAACGACTTTATTCGAATTCCCGATTTCATCGGTTTTTCTCAGATCACACTGCAGTCTATGGACAGGAGATGATCACCGCTTTTGGTGAAGTACCGCTTATAACACAGTCCATTTCCTCTCCTCGGGAGACTTAGTAATAACGATTACTTGTTTTGTATTTTAGGTGGAAGTTAGGTGAAGCAGCCGCATTGATAGATGTATTTGCGTTCTTTCTACTTTTCCTGAACATCTGGAATTCTTTTCAAATATGGGCAATGACAACGCGCAATCGTTAATTTAAATTTGGTGGCCACTTGATACTCAAGCCAGGTGTTACTATACTACTGTACGCACATCTGACAGCCTATAAAGTAGCTCAGAAGATTTTGCCTTCGCTTCGGGCGTTAATAAATACCCGGCCATTTCTCCTGGTCTTTCGTAATTCAGGTACATTGTTAATTTACATCGCTTTGACGCAAACCCAGCTAGTCTTTTTTTGTTATTCCCCGCATGAATCTTGGCAGTCGCCCCTTCTGATGATCCAGCATTGTACGTATTAAAACATTGCTTAAATGCTGGATTCAATAACGAGGGTTTCGGAGTATTGTGAACCCTAACCAATAGACGTGTATACGGAACTACCATAACCATTTTAAAGCAAGGGGAGACTGTCCGGGCATGCGACGTTTTGGCACACGGTAGGAACGTCAGGTGGACAAGGCCATTTCAAGGACTTCCAGCACCGCGCACAAACCAGGTGCGTCGGGAGCGCCTAAAATTTCCTGTTTGCGTTGTGAACTTCTAAGCCATTGCAGAATACATGTGGGCATCGGCGCCCTTCTTCGTTAAGAACCGATTTGAGCAAACGTGGCGAGTTGTATTTGCGTAAACTCCACATGACGTTCTCGATCTGAGGGGACATTTGGGGTATGCAAAATGTGGTTAGAGCAAATCTCTGCGTTCTGGTTAAAAAATTCACTAGAAGATTACACGTTTTTTCTCATTGGCCGTGCGAAATGCAACCGCACGTTAGCTGCAGGTTGTTCTGACGTATTTCGAAGTCAGACATATCGATCCATACCCCTGTTAACTTACGGGTATTTACGAAGCAGATGAAATTATTGTTAACCGAAAAAAGTACACTTTGATACAATTGTCCGTGCTAGGAATATCTCCGGATAGCGCTCTTTGAATGTCAATTAATCTTTATATTCAGTGTCCGTATATTCACTTACGGTGGCGTTTAATACGCATCACAGTAATTTAATCGAACGCTAGTCACGTCATCTTACCTTGAATGTGTCGAAATACGTCAGATACACAGGAAAAGAATAAAGAGAAAGCTGCCTAAACAAAAATATTCGAAGATCTTTTCATTTCATTTCATTTAATTTCATTTATTTCGTCCTTCGACCTTTCATTT
Organism: Haemaphysalis longicornis; assembly: GCF_048455015.1. Classification (NCBI taxonomy): domain Eukaryota; kingdom Metazoa; phylum Arthropoda; class Arachnida; order Ixodida; family Ixodidae; genus Haemaphysalis; species Haemaphysalis longicornis. The sequence continues at coordinate 157,885,084 of NW_027526295.1, read as the reverse complement.
ATTTCGTCTTCATGAATTCTTAGCATGGCGTTAGCGTCGCATTTTTTCAGGTCGATGTAAAGAGAGGTTGTATTTGGAGAGGCTTGAAGGCTCTGTAGCGCGCGAACTGCTGGCAGTGCCAAATTAGGTGCTGGAGATTGGCGGGTGGGGGGGAGGCGCAGAAGGGACACCGAGGCGGTAGAGACGGGGTGTACCATTTACGGAAGGCCTCAGGGGTAAGGCTAGCACTACCAAAATATTTGTTTATGAAAATTTCGGCTGATCGTTGGAGCGAGGGCAGGGCGGATAAAAGGCCGGTTGGAGCCAGGTCCTTGAGGCCGTCTTTTTTTTTCTTTTTGTAACGTAGAAGCTGTATCGCTGGTGGTAATGTCTCAGCAGGTGTATGAGCCAAGTCGGGTAGCAGCGGAGGACTAGAGGTTATACACTCCCGCGCAGCCGAGTGGGCTGCCTGGTTTCCCGGTGATGACTCCTCGTGTCCAGGTGACCAGTCGATGCGAACATGAATGCCGCTAGATTTCACGATGAAGTTCTGGTGAATGATTTTGTTGGCTGTGGTATTGGTCGACGTGGGACATTTTAGAATCTGTAGGGCTTCGAAAGAGTCCGTCAGGATGCGTATGTGGGAAGGCACGGAGGAGTGAAAGACAAACATGAGGTAGTCTATGGCTTGAATGATAGCATGGAGTTCCACTTCGAGGATGGTAGCACATGAAATATTAAGGGATCGTTTGCCTTGGATGGAAGGGAGGTCAGGTGAAGCCCATGCGGTGCCAACTAGCGGAGTAGAAAGGCTCGCGTCGGTGTAAATGTCGATTTTGTGGGGGAGTTTACTGTTTCGGAGAGCGTTGATGCGGGCAGCGCGTACGGGGCGGGCACGGGACGGGATGGGTGGCCGCAGAGTCCGTGACAGAAGGGCGGCTCCACGGAGCGAGAGGCGGTGGGATGTCGGGGGGTTCTGGCGGCTTGTGATTGTCCCAGGCGAGGATAGAGACACCTTGATGAGTTAATGTGCGCTTATGAAGGGATTGATTCACGTGCTCTTTAATTATATTTTCCGATGGGGTAAGAGCAACGCCAGCTTGCAAGTCCTCCAGACGAGTGTGTTTTGGTAGTCCGCTGATGGTGTGAAGGGTGGCTCGTTGCAGGTGTTGAAGCGTTCTCATGGACGTTTTGTTGAGGTCGTAGGTTTGGGCTGCGTTAGTTATGGTACCAATTGCGACAGCGTGGGCTAAAGCTTGGGTTGCCTTCTGGCTTGCTCCACCAAATTTGTTGAAGAGGCGATGTATGGCATGTTGAATTGTTTTTCATTTAGCTTTCAGTTGCTGTAACCATATTGACGGGCTGTTTTTGTGTCCGATATGTCTAACATTTTTGTCTAAAAATCAGTCTAGCGCAAGCAGTTTAAAGTCGTGAGACTGCCCTCCTCACCCGACGCGGCCTCTCCAGCCTTCTCAAGGAGCCCACCTGTTTTGGGTCGAACTGTACGCATTCAGGATGTCCCAAGTTACAAACCCCCACCTTCTACTCCCCCTTCCCCCACTTCACGTAGAATCTTCCTGCCACAATAAAGGCTACGTTCTCCTCCTTATTTCAGGTTGAAGGGATGATCTTTGGGAAGAAGTGTCATGTTTTCTTCCCCCTTAGGACGTACTTTGAGACATGTATTGAAAGTGCTTTGACGCTGTATGAAAGGTTGCAATTTTATATTTGATATGTGCCCTTTTCTCAGCAGTTGCTTTATCATGCATTGCTCGCACAGCCGCATCCGCCTCGCGAACTTCAGGATTGGCCTGACGCGAACGCCTTGTTCTCGCTTCAGTAGCTCGGCCGGAACTCAGCGTGTCCCCCACGCCGTTTTCGAGCCCGCTCAATGTGCGAAGTACCAAGACGCCCAAACACGTGATCGAGCGCCGGCACCGCAGCCACTCGGCCTGACTAGTGTGTACGAGCTCAGATGAAAGTATTTCAGTCAGTGAATCGCTCCACCTGAGCGACTGCCGGGCGTGTCAGCGCGCGCGCGTTTTGATAGGAGATCGCGCTTACTGCGTGGTCACCTGCTTTTAGTGCGAAGCACTTAAGCGTCCGCCACTGTGGTTTGACGACGTCGTCGGCCTCCTAGCTGAATGAACGAAGGCGACACCGAAGACAGAAGGAAACCGGAGGAGGAAAAGGTGTCCCAAAGTGTGATGGGGAGAACGTTATGCCGAGGCGGCGCGAGGCGCTGCCCTGTGGCGACGCACCACGAGATAACCAAGAGAACGTAGGCCTCAAGCGGAATATGAGAGTATGGCGAAAGTGTCAAGGGGAGGGCCGTATGCCAAGGCCGTGCCACAGAAACCCAGCACGCGCTGCGTGCTGCACGTATATCGGTTCTTCGGCGTCATCCTCGTTCATTGGGTTATCCAAACAACGTGACATTTGTGCGGGATGCTCAAACACGATTTACAAAATGTTCGTTAACGGCGACGTGCAGCGAGATAACGGCAAAGTAGCTCGCGCCGCCGTGCGTTCGCTGATAACGCGATCACTTCCTGATGCCCAGCAGCTACGCACCGTGATCGAGAAGACCGCAGTTCGCGCTGCCCAGAAATTTCGCATTATGGGAGTAAACTAATCATCAGATATTTTTCTCACGTAGTTTCTTTGTCGTAGTTGCAGTAATTTACAGGCGAACTAAGTCTGAAAAATTCTTGTAACGACTCGTGTCATGTTCAAAATACTCACAGTATAGGGAGCGCTTGGCGCCGCGCGGAGATACAGCCGACTGCGGTTATGAGGCGCAGTGGCAAGTTCTGCTGTCGTTCTTAAGTTGCAGCCGAGTATAGAACACACAGCTTTTTAAAGTGAAGCTTCCTCTGCCTCACTGATGGCGATGTTACGCCAAGACGCGCTACTGGAAAGCCATCGTTACAGGATGGGTTTCCACAAAGGCACATAAATTATACCACATACGTAGATAATGAAATGCCTTTATGCACAATAAACGATACGGTATAGCACTGGAAGAAAAATTCGCATTCTAACAGAATCTCTGGAGTTTGTGAGCGTTCCATGATCGCATTCGGAGAGAGAGAAAGAGAGAGAATAACTTTAATGAAGACCCGCGATGTTAGCCGAGCCATTGCGCTGGCTTGCTACGCAGATGATAGAAGAAAAACAAAAAGAGAAAATAAGGGGAAAAATATGAAAACGAAAAGATGTCATTTGATGCGCCCAAGATTTTTAATCAGGTCGCTTAGCATTTACTTTGGTTCGTCGCACGGGCGCCGGCAATGGACTTTACTGAGTAGAAGTTGTCTTTGGCGTTAGACTTTGGCACTGTGGATTTTGTGCTTTAAGAGCGTGGATTTTGTGCTTTAAGAGCGTGGATTTCCAACTCTCATTTGACACAGTTTGCATACAGAAAACCTTGCAATTTAGCTATCTTTGTCTTATGAAAAGGCTTCAATTTTAGTATTGGTAATGTGCCGAATGGCATAAAAATGACATATTTTACAGTTACAGATAGGCCTCCATATCGTGGAGGAAGGCAAGAGCGGTGGAGGGCTCCCCATAGCGGTGTCTTGTAGGGTAGACGTTTGGGCCTCGAAGGTGTCGACGTCTCGCTGACTCTAGTGAAAGAAGAGAGAGAGAGAGAGAGAGAGAGAGAGAGAGAGAGAATTCACATCATGTGGAACTCTGGTAGTGGCAATGGCCGTGACGTCGAGGGGCCGACCAGTGACCAGTTCTTGTGGTCGCGGCCCGAGCACCCGAGAGCCTGTTCCCAGAGGCTGGGGGAGGGTAGAGGGGGAAGGGGTCACGTGTACATTTGCAGAGCGCGTAATAGAGCGTGTCCGGCGAGTCACACATGGGACAGTTGGGAGAGGAAAGTAGGTGAGGGTACGTATGCACTAACGCCTTCCTCACAAGCCGTGGCCTGCAGCTGTCCGAGACGAAAACGCAGGCCATGATCTTCCACTCGAGGGGCTACAGAGCACGCAAGACGACACCACCGCTCACCTTGAACGGTCAGACTCTTCCGTGGTGCACTAGCGCCAAGTATCTGGGGCTCCTGGTCGACTGCCAGTTGTCCTGGCTACCTGCGGTGAAGGCGCTTCGGAAACGCACAACGAGGGTCCACCAGGGCGTGCGGAGGATGCTGGCGCATGGACAGGGCTGCACACACACCGTGGCCCTGAAGGTGTTCCACGGTATGGCATCGTCCGCCGTCCTCTATGCTCTGCCTTTAGTGCAACTCAAGCCGCGCCGGTGGGAGGAGCTGGAGGTGGATCAGCGCCGGGCTATCCGCCTCTGCTTGGGCCTTCCGAGCACATCTCCGGTGGCGGCGACATACACGGAGGCAGGCTTCTGGCCCATCCAGATGCGGGCCCTGCAGGTCGGTCTCCACCACATCCACCGCCTGCAGGGCACACCTGACGGCGTGGCACTCCTTGAGCGCTACCGCAGCCGGCCCAACTCTCGGATGGGCATGCTGCTCAGTACGTACGAGAGCCACGTGCATCGCGTTGCCGCAGCGGCCACGCCTGGAGCCACCAGCCCCAGGCACAGGGCAGGCTCTACGCATTGTCACCACATTGCCGGGGGTCCGTAGTAAGAGGTCGACTCCACCTCAGGCTGTCCACCAAGAGGTGGCTGCCCTGCTGCAGGGCGACGCTGCCGGACATCTGCAAGTGTACACGGATGGATCTGTACAACAGTCGATGGGCAGAGCCGGAGCCGCCTGCACGGCCCTAGAACTCGGCACCAGCCAGGTGTGCAGCCTGCCCTTCCCTGCCTCATCCACCCACGCAGAGCTGGCTGGACTTCACTTGGCTGCAGATATTCTTCTCAAGCAGGGCACCCAGCCCCGGGGGGCCATCATCCTGACTGACTCACGGTCTGCCCTCCTCCGTCTGCGTGCCGCCGACCAGCCAGCCAGCTCTAGCGGCTACGTTGAGCGGTCGCTGGCGGCCAAGCTTCATGCGGTGGAAGCGCAGGGGTGTCCACTGCGACTTCACTGGCTGCCATCGCACGTGAACATCACGGGCAACGAGGTTGCAGACGCCTTGGCCAAAGGTGCTGCTCGCCAGGCAGGGGTTCCAGCCTCCCGGGATGTGGTGTCATTTGACGCTGCAAGGACTATCCTGGCACGAGTGGTGGAGGCCAAGCATCCAGATGCCCGAGTAGTCAGTGGGCAGGCCCCACGGGTCTTGCCCGGACGCATTAGCAGAGACGCCCGGTCGCTCCTTCTTCGCCTGCGGCTCAATTGCTGCAACGTGGGAGCGCGCTTGCACCACCAAGGCCGCCGAGCATCCCCCACCTGCGCCGACTGCCCAGAGCCCGAGACGCTAGAGCACTTGCTGTGCTCTTGCCCGCAGCACGACACCGCAAGGACACAACTCCGGGCCGAACTCCAGCGACTCGGTGCCCCAAGCCACAAGCTAGAAGACTTCCTGTTCCCCACGGGACCGGACGACATCCGACGGGAGGTCTTCCAGCACCTAGTCAACTTCCTGGTTACAACAGGACTAGCACTGCGTTTGTAGCCATCGAGTCATGGACTAAACGAACGCGATATAGACTATCTCCCACTCTCCTAACGCTCTCCTCTTTCCCCTTCTCTCTTCCTATCCTTTGAAGCCCCAATCCCCTTCCCTGGACTGGGTCGTATGAGGGTGAACTCCCCGTTGAGTTCAACAATATCCCCAGGCCTTTTCTCTTCCCTCTTTTGTTAATAAATCACCACCACCACCACTAATAGAGTGCGATGAGGAAATGAGTGCGTCTGAAGAAGGCGCTACATGCGGGCAGCCTCGGCTTTGAGGGATTGGTGGGGAGGGAATATTGTCTGCGAAGGAGGAGGTATGGTTGGGTGATGTCCCAGTATGTGAGCTGTACCGAAATGGGACATCTCGGGAACGCCGTGTTTAGGTGCAAAAAAGAGCCTGCCCGGGGTGTGAAAGCTCGAGCTTGGTGGTGGCCAGCATCATTACCACCTATGGCCGTGTGGGCCGGGGTCCACAGCAGCGTCACGGGTTCGGAAGGGGGTCGAGTGCGAATAATTTGGAGGACCAGTGATGAAATCGTGCCCTTGAGGTAATTTCGGATGGCGGGTTGCGACTCTGATAATATAACGAGAAGGGTGGGTGTTTGGGTAAAAGCGAGGTAAGTTGCCACCTCCTCCGCGGTGACAGAAGTCGAGGTGAGCACCGTGGCTGAAGCTTGCGGGTCGGCGCCAGGTGCTCCTATGACCACAACGGCAAAAGCGGGCTTGCTCGGGATACTCAGCCGCGTCTACATATAGGACGTGCGGGAAAGGGCGGTAGCGTCTGAGATGATGCCGGGCACAGGCGAAACGGCGACCAATGTGGAAGGTGGGATTCATATTGCGAGGAAGAGGTTTGATGTGGATGCTGGAGCGCATTGAGAAAGCGATGGTAGCCATAGGATCGAGTAGGACGGGTGGGTAGAGATGCGCCCATTCAAGAATGCAGCGGCTGGTGGGCGTTTGGGATAGGCGAGTGATTTGGGCAGTGCGGTGCGCTTCGAGTAGCTCAGTCACCGTGTAGTGCACACCTAGGGCTAGGAGTCGTTCGGTAGGGGCGTCTGTAGGCAACAGAAGAAAGGCGCACCCATATTAGATGATGAGCATCCGCTCATTCGACAGGAGCTGCGGAGAAGGGGCAGGTGTCATCGAAGGGGGCATGGTAGCGTCCAGGACAAGCCCGGGTCACAGCATGTGAAAGGAGCCATGAAGAGAAAACAAAAGTTTGTTTTATTCGAAAGATTAGGTGTTTCATAGTACCCCAAGCACTTTCCCGGAAGCAAATGATGCTTTATTCACTGAGAAATAAGGCAATTTAAGCCAAAATTGTAAACCTCCCGCTAAAATTGAACATTCCGTGACGTGTACAATGGCGTCATAGAGCCGGTCCATGAAACAGATACTTAGTATGTCGACTCCATATAGCACCCACACGCGGGAGTCGATCGAGACGGCGGCCATTTTAAAAATACTAGTAAAACCTAGTGCACCCGCAGCCCTAGTCATGGAATCGCCTGATCCGGAGAACAAAACTCTCACCGAGGAGCTCGGGCTTGCATTTAACAACCTCACACCACAAAAACGTTCAATGCTTCTTAGTGCACGAGCGGCAAGAGTTGTGGGATACGCGGTGGACGGGAAAGCGACCATTCCGCGATAGCCACAACAGACGAACGCCCAGCCGTCGGCACCGCTGCCTCGTCAGGCCCGTCGCGACGGACGAATATAGACTGGTACGTATGTGCCGTATTTTGATTACGGTTAATAATAGTTCAATTTCAGTAGCAGTATCACTTATGCCAGTTGGCCGGTGTCGTGTATGGAAAGCCGTTCGCGCGAGCTCTCTGCTTCGACCAGAAAGATACGAGCGTCAATGCGCGGTGTTTACAGCATTTTTTTCCCCAAGGTCAGAGCGATTTGACGAAGTCGGCGACGAGCGCCAGCATGTCCCAGGAGTGAGCTAACGTAAGGGTCCCTGCCGTAATCACTTCCTCGGAAATGAAGCGAGCACACTCGCACTTCCTTTAGCTCTCTTTCTCCTCCGTTTGCAAAGTTCACAAAACGTAGCCACTTGCTTCGCCTAGGTTCGTCGTTGGGCAGCACATGAAAGGCTCCTCACCGGCGGGGATGTCGCACTCCCTCGACGATTTGCCCGTACTACATGGGCATTTCAAAACGCAGCAACGAAATTTCATTGTAAAGTACTCGAACAAACTGAAGTTTTCAGTGGTTGTAAACTGGAAACGAGCTCGTAACTACAGCAGCAAGCCAACACCATTCGAAACTTACGCGACGACTGGCACTATCTCGTCGCTTCTTGCTGTTCCTTACTCCCCTCGTTTCTATTTTTACCTTTGCTGGTTGGCGATATGACGGCCAACCTCCTGTGAAGGGATTACGATACGAAGCAAGGTCGCGGCTGTGCGTGCTGGAACGGTTCGTTGTCCCCGAAGAGCCTCGAACCCGAAAATTCGTCTGCGCGACGGCGAGATGTCGAGCTCGGCCGGCGCTAGTTTCGTACGCATTGGCGCACACGCTTGCGAGTTCGTTTGGACCTTCAACCGTTTACTCCACTGTTCTTTGTCATAAAAAGAATGTGCAGTATGTTTCACGGGCATTTAGCTCGCTATGCAAACTGTAAGCCCTGCCTAACATGCGTTTGCTTTTGCCGGCCTCCGCCAATCGCAGAGCGTTCCCAAGTGACATCACAGGTTCTGTTGCGGAAAATGAGCTGGTGGGTCGCATGGTCATTTCCTTTTTTCCTAATTATGTAGCTTATTTGAGCGAAGTTTGCGTTATAAGTGGTGTCGTTATGGTTCTAACGAGGCAATCTTTCGAATGAACCAAACTTGTGTTTTCTCTTCATGGCTCCTTGAAAGAGTTACTCCAAGGCGCAGTTCGCGGAGCAAGTCCTACTCCTAGCGAGAAAGTATGCTGATGAGGTCTGTTCCACACGCTGGGATGGATGCACGTGTGGCGCGACCCAGTTGTTCACACGCCGCGGCGGCTCAGTAGCTGACGCGTTGCGCTGCTGAGCACAAGGTCGCGGCTTCCATTCCCGGCCGCGGCGGCCGCTTTTCTGATGGAGGCGAAAAGCAAAAACGCCCGTGTGTACGAGATTTCGGTATACGTTAAAGATCCCCAGGTAGTTAAAATTAATCCGGAGCCCTGATCTACGGCGTGCCTCATCGCCTGCGTTGCGTCAGCACGTTAAACCCTACATTCAATCAATCTTTTGTTGCGCAAAATTTTCGTCTGGAGTTGCTAGCAATGGCAGCGACCGACGAGTAAATGTGGGGTGGCCGACTCCTACTAGAGCACATAGCTTGCACTTATATCGCTGCAGCTGCCATGTTGGTTAAGGAAGGGAAGTTATCTGGTTCTCTTATGTCGGGCAGCGCTAGGAAAATTGATAGAAGAGCACTAGAAAGGGTTGTGGCGGCGTCTTGTGCAAGCCAAGCATATTGTAGTTGACTGTAGTAGTCTGACATTACCATTAGCACCTAGGTGGCCAGAGGTGCGAATAGAGTGCCACCGCTCTGCAAACGCTCTGTTCTCTGTTCTCTTCTCTGTTCTTCTGCTCTCTCTGTTCTTCATTCTCCGTTCTTCTGCCACTCACTCTATGTCGACAGATCACCGGCGAATATTTTTTTCAAGACGTCCCATCTCTTTCTAAAGTGGCAACAGTTTGGCTAGTCTGCCGTCCGAGGCTTTAAATAGGGTGCTTTTTGTGATGGAAGCCTCGGGCAGATAGCACACCGGTCGACTGCAGCGCCCTCGCAGTGTATTGGCCCTTTTGGCTTCTGAAAAATCTATCTAAAAACTAAATAGTTGTTTTGATAGCCTTTTCTGCCACTATTATCCGCGTTTATCATTCTTCGTGTTTTAAAAAGTTTTTGAGTAATTTTACAACTGTAAACAGTTCTGTACATGCCTGTGGCACAGTGTACTAGAAGACAGAGGTGAGTCAGTCAGGGTGCAAAACAATGGAGAGCGCGGGTCCCTTTTGCGACGAAAAAATTGTGTGGAGTGCACGGTTTTTGTGGAACCAGCTCCACCTACAACGTTTTTAAACCAAACTGAACAGTTATTTAAGACGTTCTATAAAACATTCTGCCATAAAATGGAAAAAAATAAGACTATTAAAGGCAATAAATAAGGATCAGTGAAATCAAGCTCTTGAAGTCGTCTGGTAAGCAACGACCGCCAGGGCGCTGAATTTCTATGCATTACTGCAACAACAAATAAAGAAATCGACTTTTTGCGCTGTATGCACACCTTATCCCCAGTGAAGGTATGAGGTGCACACAGCCAATTCATCTCGGCGAATAAAAAAAATACCTGAAGGAATTTGAGGGTTTCACACTTTACTTATGAATGAAAGTGCTTGCAACGGCTGGGCTTGCGTGTGCGTATTTGTTACAGCTTAGATGTCTATGACTGGGTCTCCGGTATCTTTTCGTGCCCGTCAGCAGAGCACGCTTTGCTGCAAAGCCACATTTTACCGAATGCTGTGTACAGCTCTGAATCTTATGTGAATATTTTTTCAAAGAAAACATTGGGCAATCGACCGCTAAAACGGTTCCATGATATATTACACCGAGTGTCATCCGCTTGCCGTAATTAGTATACCCCGCAGTTTTGAACAATACAGAATCCCCGTCTGTTGTCAATACACGTACTTCGGCAAGAGCAGTATGGTTACAGGAAATGACTATAACCCGTATTTCGTCTAAACTATCCCGAAACAAATGGAATATTGTCCGACTGCTTAAACGACTACATAACCGTGGGAAGATTTATATCCACTAATGTCACCGATATCTATAAGTTACAGTTCTAATACAAACGACTTGCAGCCGTTCCTAAGTTATTCCCACAACCCACATCCACCGGTAAACGAACAGATGTTTCTTACCTGCTGTGCTGTTATTTTACCATGGTGCTGCTTGACACAAAGTTGATGAAGAAAAACACTTTTTAGTAGTAGTCACGTGCGATAACATTTGTACTTGTCATGGTGTGTCGGGATATGCTATGAAGGGGCGAGAATTCTGGAGATCACAATGGGCTAACAAATATCTCGTCAGAACGAGGAGGCAGGGACAATGTCTGGCCTCAATTTAGCCGTTCTCCCTTCACTCACTTAGTACTAGTTAAGTGTTGCGGGCAGTTATTTGGTGCTACAGGGATGATGTGTATCAGATGAATCATTTAACTTGACCCTACAAACGTATTCCGTCTGATATCGGGACGAGGTAAATGTTAGCAGCTAGGGAAATCAATGCTGCTCATACACCTCAAGGTTACCGCTTTCAGACAATTCCCGCCGCGCCGCATTGTTTATTTAACTGCTTCTTAACCAGGCATTGGTACCGTACGCATTCTTCCGACATACTCGCTGACGTTCTCATGGCCACCCATGGGATTTTACGAGAAGGACATAAAGACAAACCCGTCCTACGACGGAGGTCATATAGGAAGAAGCTCTTTAATACTTGAACCAGTCTACTCCCGCCCGCTCTTTGCTTGTTTGTCGGTCATTGTTCCCGTACGGTTTCTCACGAAAGCATCACTCGTTGGACTCGTTAGTTAAATGGGCCGTTAATTATTGATCTAAAGCATGAGGTACCAGCATATTCATGTGGTCTTGCTCCCAGCAATTACGTACGCGGGTAATGAGGCCCCGCCTGAGACAGGCGATTTAGTGCCGTAGTAATATCCCTTATGTGGAGTGGTCCCGACGGCCGCATATTGACGCTAGCTCCATGGAACCCATTCTGTAAATAGCACAAATGCTCATAAGGCGTACGAATTGTGTGGCCACTTGTTATGTCTTTCCCGATCAGGTTCTTTTTTGTAAAAGACTGCATTCGTTCAGTGCATTGTATATAAATTCGCTCTGTTTTCAAGAGGCCAAACTTGGGATAGTTCATCACTTAGTAAAAATAAGAGGCTGCGATATATAACGGCGACTATTCATGATGTATCCAGGAGTATGTACCTTTTTTTCTGTGAATTCTTCTATGAGTGTTAGTCCTCCTTTGAAGATGCACCCCCTGCAGTGAGTTCTCGTAGAAGCTGTTATTGGCATCACAACGAAAGCTATGCCAAAACCGCTGAAGATGAAGAACGCGCCTGCGGACTTTCCATGTTGGCTTGAAACTCAACTAAAATGTACATAAACACTTAGGCTGCATAACCCATGCTTAAGAAGCGAAGGCAGTGCACGAAAGGCAATAGAATGTCATTGGAGTGTCCTGTTGTGAAAAGAAATTTATCGATAATTGGGCTAGGCTTGCAAAACTATGGACGCCGATGGAAGATGCTGATGCCGAACTAGAGTGGCCAACCGTTCCGAACGCCACCACCAGTGCGAATATAATTGCGCACACAATGAATATCAACATCTCACGTGCCATAAAAAATATGCTGAAAATTTTTTTAGACGTAGCGTCAGATTCGATTTCATTTAAGATGTGCTGACTTACAATACAACGAACAGTGCAAACTCCAGTGGACAGCTTTTCGTCAATACAAATGGCCATGATAGTTTTGTGGCAATAATATTAGGTTAGGTTAGGTAGCCTGAACAATTACCTTATCGACGCAGCGAGCCGTCGAGCTCATTGCACGTTCAGCTGTGGGTACCGGTTTTGCGGCGTTCGACCTCAAAGCGCAACGTTGACACTAACGCCGGGTCTTCGCATACTCAACTCAGTGAGGACGCCATGCCGCCGCATACTTGTGTTCGTAGCCACATGACGCGTCGCATCAAAAGGGGACTTCAGGCCCGATGCGCATAGCCCCGCTACCAGCCAATCTGATTTTAGAGCGCAGCACTTAAGCGCCCGCTACTGTGGTTTGGCGCACTCGTCACCTTTGTTACCGAGCGAACGAAGGGGGAACCGACGACAGAAAGAAAATACAGGAGGAAAGTGTGGCGAAAGTGTGAGGGGAAGGGTGGTATGCTGAAGCGGTCCGAGATATTCCTCGGCAGCGACACATGGCGAAAGTGCGAGAGGGAGGCAGTGAGACATGCTGGGCGGTGGCGACGCGCTGCGAGATAATCGAGAGTTTTAGCAGTCCATCTGCTCTGTTGTTTACGTAGTTACCGTGTTTATCTGGACCCGACTGCGCTTGCGCGCGCGGAAGGGCGAGGCGGAAGGGCCAGGAGGCGCACCCCACAGTGACGAATGCACGGGCATGGCGAGGGCTGGCCCGCGGAACTAATCCCTCTACCGCGACGAATGCCCAAGTGCTCAGACGGGTCCCGGTCAATACGATAACCACGTACAACACGGAGCATACGGAGTGCTAAAACTCTATAATAGCAGAGTAGGGCGCGCCGCAGTGCGTCGCTCATCACGCCATCCCTTCCTGGGACGCAGCTGCTCCGCGCCGTGACCGAGAAGACTGCAGTTCGCGCTGCTCACAAATTCCGCTTTAGGGAGTATCGTAATTGTCAGCCATCGTTTATGTCATCAATTTTTCGTACCATATCGCATAGTCACTACCCGACGTATTTCCGCAGAACGAGCCATATAGTGCTCTTGCACTACTTTGAGCGAAAGGGTTCCAAGAGGAGAAACGAAGCACAAAGACAAGGAGAGCGTTCTCCTTGTGGCCCGATAGCGCATGCCTCATAAAGTACGAAGGAAAGGATCGCTCCTATGTTTTTAAACATGGTGCTGCAGACCTAGTTGAGCGCTGGCTCACGGCCGATTCACTAGATGCCGCAACCTGGCGTAAGGCGCGCAGTTTGAAGCCGAGGTATACAAACCCACTGTCGGCGCTATGTAGTTTCCATCGTTCGAAAATGAGTCGCTGTGACTCTTTCTCGTTCTCATCTGAGAAAAAATGCTTGTAAGTCCACTGCCACTTTTCTTCTTGAAATCCATGCCTGAACGCATGGAGGGAAAGAAGTGATGTTTTGGCTAAAACCGGAGAGTACCTCCCTCGGAGACAACGTCGTGAGCGGAACGTGTTCTAGCTCATGCAGTACGGAGATGGAGCGTTGAACCTTACAGGCGAACAGGACGAGCAATAATTGGTTGCTGTTAGAATAAAGGAGCGGTAGATAAAATATGTAAGCGATGGTAGATGCAAACCCGAAGATAGCATTAACATCACTCCAGCCTGCAGTGATAAAGGCGTGGGTGGTGATGACGATTATGAATATGGCAGCAACAATGACTGCCGGAGCACGGACTTTCAAAAGAGATTGCCTTGGTCTGCTCGATAACTCTGCGTCCGCCTATCATTACCTTATGTATCTCCTGTCCTGTACGCCTAGTTTTATCAATGCTGACACTGCGTGGCAGGAGCGTAGCCAAGGGGGCGGGGTTGGTGGCGTCAGAACCACCCGAAATTTTCAGTGCGCTGCATCTCCCCCCTCCTTTGGACCTTTTCCTCGCCTTTGCTATTTATTCACCACATTGATGTATTAAATTGTTAACACAGAAATTATAAGAGCGTTAATTTGTGAATAAAATGGTTCCTCTTCTAGAAACCAGGCGGCTTTTTGTTTTCGTACTAGTGATTTTTGTGGGACGAGAAATGTGCTTTAGGTATCAAGCATTCAGGAGTCTTGTGCGAACTTGTATTTTTAAGTGGATATTACTGTGAATGAAACAAATAACCCTTGGGATTTATGTAACCGCAGAAATCATTAAGAAATTTTTCAGATGCATGGTAATTTCTTTTTTTTTTACCAATGGTGAGCAACGCCCGCTGAAAAACGTTTTTTGGCTACGCCACTGCTACCTGGAGACCCAGTCAAACTAGACAGAAGAGGTGGGTAAGTTAACGGATAAGGAACACGTTAAGTTAATTCAACAAATCGAACAAAATTTTGACTCATCGTGGAAGCATAGAAGCGAGGCAAGGGCCATTCTGTTCACTCCACTCTGGTCCCTGTTATTGTTTGTTCGGCTATGTTCTTTGCACCTCCTAGATGAAGGGTGCCAATTGGGGTAGGGCCCCAGGCGAATACAATACAGTCCACCTTCATCAAGAGCATTGTCCCCGATTCGCTGAAAGTATACCAGCTTTATTTCATTAGCGGAGGCCCACTAACGGGCATTTCGTTACTTGTCATGGCAGTACCTTTTCGCTCACTTCCTATCTGCGGGAAACGGCTGTACCATAATAACCGCGCAGAGAACAAAGAGACGTAGCTCTGACGCGTAGCTGTTTATAAGAGCCCAGGTCATTCAGAGACCACGTCACCGGAACCTTATTCCGTGCCAGTGGAGTAACTTCCTTACCAGCGAGAAAGGAGCCGTACAGCGCAGAACTGGCTTTCGCTCCCGCTGTTCCCACGGGGAATTCCCACCCGAGATGGAAACACTTGGCACTACTTTATTCGACACCTCTCCGGAGCGGGAGACGTCTGGACGTAGGTCGGTTCTCCCGAAAAAAAGTAATACACGAGAAAAAGCCCTGTTGGAAATCCCTCTTGATTTGTTTCCAAATTCAAGCCGGAGCGGTAACTAGAAACACCACACGTAAAACACCTTTTGCTGTATAGTTTATGGGAGACAAGCTTCTATTCTGCTAGCGTCGTAGTGTTGTTCGTATAACAGCCGAAAAGAAAAACGCCTAACGTTTAAGTTATAACCCTGTGGTCTTAGAGAACGTTGTCTTGAGACTTCACCTTTTAATTTCTTCACTAATTCCCCCGGGGATAAATAAGAAGGGCCGCTGTAAAAGAAAAGGTGTTTTTGGGACCAACCTGTTTGTGGCAAGCCAGATGAACGAAACAAAGATCCGCCAAGATGTGGATAAAGTGTTCGTTCAAGATATCGAGCGGCACGCCAGGTAAGTGAGCATGCTTTGTATATGTTACACGAGTAAAACAGCGCGACATTCCGCAGGCTTCAGGCCATATTAAAACTTCCAACACTTTCAAAATTGCTAAGTGTCTCGCAGCCAATTAATTACTGAAACGGCATAAGTAAATGGCAGTAGTTAGAACAGTATTTCCAACATTCAATGTCATTGAGACCATGCGTTGCACTATTTTTTTGTAAAGACAAAAATGTCTTTGTCACAAAATTCCCAGCCGCTGATGAACGGCGCTGAGCTCATTGTTTAAGAAGGATGTAAATAACGTTTATTCATTCATGCCACCGCAAAAACTAGACTAGTGTTGATGACAGAAACACGTACACATTTACGCATACACAATAAGACGTGTGAGCAGAAGCATACGACGACAACGGGGAGTGAAATTGGAAGGTTGCAGCGCATTTGTCATGTTTGAAATAGTAAACTATGATATCCCATAAAATAAACAGACTATCAGTTGACAAAATAGCCAAAAGCTTATTATTTGGACATGAAAGCTATGCAGATCCCCAAAGAACTTTTGTCGTTTCTATCTTCCTCTAACAGGAACGGCTAACCTCATAATAAAATTGCACTGATGGAACCTTCTATTTGAACTTCCAAGTAGAAAAACACCATGAGGGTGTATGTCCCGAGTGGTAAGTTCTAAAAACGCTATGTGACTGTACCGAACAGTCCTGCAGAGACTTTGTGTACGTTTTTGGGTCAACAGCACTTTGAGACAGAGACATTCTTATTTTGGCCATTTAGACATAAGCATATCCATTTCAATGTCAATGCTTATGTCTGTGTCTGACAGCGTGCCTAATAGTATGGCAACTTAGGGCGAACAGAACATTTAAACTAAAGCATCAGAACAATCATCTCGGACTAAAATGCTCCCTTTCCCACTAGGCCGCTTGCAGCTGCACATCGCAGGCATCTTTTAATACTTCAGAAGAGAACATCTAGAGAGTGACTTCATCGACTTATTTTGACCGGAATAAGCTCCCGTTACTACCCATCAGCACAAAAACGCAGATTGCACAATGCTCCAGGATTGGCGCACGTGGCCTCCACTGGAACTGCGCACATTGATACTAAGATGGATGGCACTCCGAGTTCCTCTTCTCGAGAAGTTTCCTTGGTAACATTTACCGTGAAGCGCCGGAAACGTTTACTTGTATTGAAGTCCTCGCACCAAAGGACAATGGGTCGCTTGACAAGCAGCGGTCGCGTCTTTTCTGTATTGTGCAAGGTAAGGATGACTTGGCGAACGAAACAAAAAAAGTTGAACACCTACAAAACCGCCTTCTGCCTTTGTTGCGCTTCCAATGTCTTCTGTTTTATGCGGGCCAACTTTCGAGCAATTGTGCCCTTGAACACTCGGGAAGTTGTTGCATTCCTCCGGTGGAGTTGGACCAAAGTGTTCTATTAGTCCATAACTATTGGTGCTCCTTGTCTCCCCCCTTTTCCCTGCCCAAAAAGGGTATAATACTCAGGAAAACGCTTTTCTCAAGCATCGATTTCCACTGTCTGCACGGCTCATTTCCGATGTATGCTTAGGCAATGCTCGCTTTACGACAGTTCCCTATTGATCGAGCTAGAATGGCGAAAGTCCGCGTATACCGAGTTCGGCGTCAAGTAGATGCCACCGAAAAGGGCCAACGGCAGAGTTGAATACGTTCTTTGTCAGCGTAATAACAGGTCGAATGAAGAGAAAGGGATCATAGGCTGCTCCTTCTTCGCCGACATGCCTTGTATCTGGAGGAGGGCGCCGCCTTAAAGGCGATTGCTTTTTGCTTACGTGAAACTAGAACCAACATGTGCGATCGTATAGGCCTGAGGGCATTCAGAGAATTCAGAGAGTGTCGGGAATATGGGAGGCAGAGCGAGTGCTCACATCGTTATGAGAAAAACGTTTTGTGAGTGTCAGGGTGCTTGCCGAAGCTACAAGGGTGATATTCTAAGCGAATAGTAAAGTGAACCCCAATCACCCTCTCATCCATGGTACTTCGCGTTTGTTTTTCTTGCGGAAATCGTGGATGTATCGCTGTCTAGACTTTTTCATGTTTGGAATCTATTAACTTGGACTCTTTTTCTGGTGCCCACAATTTGATACTTACCTCTACTCAAAGTAAGCAATAAAAGCACGACCATGCACAGGAGTAGCAAATATGCGATTTATGATCACAGCGCTGTTACAGAACACGGAGTATTTTGAAAAGAAAGAGACAGTTTTGTTTTGCTGTGCTTGCTTGAAACTGGACAACTTGACAAGTTTGTTATTCTTATTATTTATTTATTTATTTATTTATTTATTTATTTATTTATTTATTTATTTATTTATTTATTACGATATTCTGCCCTTTGGCATAAAGTCCTAAAGGTACAAGTTGGCACCCGTTTCCCGAAGGGAGTCCAGAAGACAGCGGTGGTGGGGCCTCCAGATCCATCGTTGGAGATCGGGGGTCTCCCAGGATGCAGGTCTGTACTGCTAAGGTGTAGGCATCTCGCTGCACTCAGGGAAGGGCACGTTTATAACAAATGTTTAGTGTCGGCGTCTTCGGCAGGAGCCGTACAGTTGTTTGTAAACAGGGCATAGTATCGCGGTGGCCAGGCCCGGGTTACCGCAGGAGATAAGGCCGCCCCCAAGTCGAAGTCTACGCAGCAGGACCTCCTCCCACCGAGCGAGCCACTGCGAAGGTCTGTTCCACACGGCGGGATGAGAGCGCCTGTAGCGCGACGCAGATCTTCGTTTAGATGGAGAAATTGGTCATGTGGGTCAGTTGTCAGCACGGGTAGCAATCGTGGAACCGACGTAAGAGGACTTGAACTATCCGCCGCAATATGAGTGGTGATAGTATTACGCCGGATCCACGACAGTCGCAGAAGACAGCGGTACGTGTCCTGTAGTTCATGAATGCCGTGGGACAGACGAGTTGGAGGCTACATGGCGCAAATCCCGTACGGCCGCCGTTCAATCTATGCAAATTTGTACAGTAAAATTTCCAGGGGCTTGAAGAAGTGCCGGTAGTAGCGCTTTCAGTCCGTCCCGGATGGCTGTAAACTCCGCCAGCATATAATGTCATGTGCGGAGTGTTTCATTAGCGTAGTTTTGGTTCGCTTCTGAATGAGAGGGACATTCGATCGCCGTAGTTAAAAGGCCGTCTTGGGCCCCAGCCTCCACAAATGCCCCTACAACCTAGGGCTGGTTCATATCCGCTAGTAATGTTGCAGTGCGCGGATTGCGCGTCTGCGTTTCCGGTCGTCCGACTGTGGAGTCGAATGAGTGGCCGGTTGTCGATCACTTGATGGTACAGTCAGCGAGGACTAGTTACAGGGTGGGCTGGAAAGGCGGGTAGATAACGGCCCATGTATGCCACCAATGCCGCTGCCTCGGCAACAAAATTGTTTGTGCTGGCGGGCGGAGCAGCGATGTACAAACTTATTCAGCGTTTTAAGTTGAGTTTCTGCCTAGAGAAAGGGTATAGCCGTTATTTGAGGAACGCAGGTGATCGTCCGCATTGCAGCTCTATTAATTGCTTCGAGTCGGGCCCACTCCGCTTGGGTCATATGCTGGAATTGAGCCTGGTAGACAAGTCGAGGCTGAAGTATTGACCACACCAAGAGTCGGGCCATCTTGAAGCAGGAGCCTCCAGCCTTTTCTGAAATGCGTCAGATAAGGTGTAGCATTTGACCTGTCTCTTGGCGGCAGATCGAAGACACAAGGCAGCTGACCCTGACGATGAAATCTCCAATCTCAGCACGCGAAGAGAGGTGGCATTGTGAACAGGCTAGCCGGAGAGTTGCAGCGCGATTGGTGATATCTCCAGTCTACGACGGTTTCAAGCATTTTCCACGGGAAGAATGGCTGCTTTTTCGACTGAAAGTGAGATACCAGTGTATTCACACCATTTCTGCGTGTCAGTTAGAGCTTGTTGAAGTCTCGCGGCTTGTAGAGACAGGTGTGTGTGTGTGTGGACAGACCATACTGTAATACCGTCCACGTACACTAGAAGGTGTAGGTCTGATATAAAGCCTAGATGGCCGACAAGCGGCAGCATAACTACGTTAAAGAGGAAGCGTGAAATCACCGACCCCTGAGGCACTTCACGGGTGGGTGTAAAATGCCATACCTAGCTCCACAAATCCGTACTGAAAATGATCTTTTAGTCACAAAGGTCCGCATGAAAGAGCGGACATTTTCCGCACAAGTAGGCTTTAAAGAACTTCTAGGATAGCGCTGTGGCTGACGCTGTCATATGCCTTGTCAATGTACATGGCAAGCAACGTCTGCACTTTGTGAGATCGGCCGCCAAGTAGCACTATTGGTGATAAGTGCTCAAGTACATCCTCTGTCCCCAGACGAGGTCTGAATCCAATCTGTGCCGGGCGGTACCACCGGTAAGTGTCCATCGACCACTGAAGTCACGTAGCCAGCTTTCGCTCCAACAGTTTCCACAAGGTGCACATTATTGCTATTGGGCACAAATTGGGGAGATGCTCGGGTTATTGGCCTGGCTTCGGTATAGGCACGATATCTGCCCGGTGCCATGACTCCGGTATTTGGCCCGAGAGCCACACCTCATTGATGGAATCAAGGAGACGGCTCACGGCCGGAGCGTCGAGCTTCTTATAAATCTCGTACGCAATGCCGTCTGGGGCGGGAGATGACCTAAGTTTCGCACGGTCTATCGCAGCCAGGAACTGTGCCATGGTGAAAGCCGATTGCATTCCACAGAACGCGTCATCAGAAGGAGAGGCACCGACGTTGCGCGGTAGAAGAAACGGGCACGAGTTGCTAGCAGGAAGGTTGTCAAATGCAGGGTACAAGGAGCGAACGACATCGAAGTTAAACTGGTCCGCGTTCTTGCCTGATGCCATGCACGCACTGGCTGCTGCATCCGGACTGCGGGCGCCTGATTCCATTGCCTGAAAAGTTCGCCAAATAGACGATGTGGTGGACGAAGGGCCGAGCGACTCACCCTAGCTAAGCAATCGTTTCAGTGAAAGACGTTTGTCATTGTTATGATGGAATGGGCAGGATCGCGCAGAGATCAGTGAGCCAGGTTACTGTCTAAACAAACACAGGCATTTTATTCAAAAGGCAATCCAAACGGGCAGGTACGGAAAGCGGTAAAACAATATTTACAAGACTTGGAGGGACTTGCGAAGAACTGGTCCACTTCAGTCCGCTGGGGCCGACTGGTTGGATGGAGCGGAGACGGAGAGACGGAGTCGGTGGCTTGGGCAAGTCGATGCGAGGCGGCGCTGTCAGCGAGGCTGCTGAGCTCTGCGCCGAGGAGCTCCAAACCGGCGTTATGCTCCCATGGCGACGAACGTGGCGGTGCCGATGACTATGGCGGGAGGAAAGAGCTTAGGCCCGAAATGAGGCCTTGCTGCCCGCGCTCCGCGTCACCGGCACGCCCAATCGCAATGGGGCGCATTAAGGCCGCCAGTTACAAGTATGGGACAGGCAGCGTTCGAACGGCGCAGAGACGTTAGCCAGCCCAATCGTAGGCGGGGTGCAGGATTTCTGATTGGCCGCACATAACACGATACAGGAATTATTGCGCACCTGAGCAGTTGCACCTTTACCGCAACCACTTCTTTCCACGCCTTGCACCATGCTTCTAACGGAATCGGAGTTTGTGCATACGCCGTGTGCACATAAATTGCACCTTTGCCTGGTGGAGACGTGGTGCAGCCACATGCGTCCATCATATAGGGAGGCGTAGCATAGGCTCTAAAATTGGGAAGGCGAGGTAAACCGTTCGTATCTTGGAGCAGGAACGCCCACGCATAAAGTTTGCCTATGCGAAGACGTTCACGAAGCTCACCAACCTTCGTTGTGAGCCCCCGTCAGTTCCACTGTACTATATATTGTGGGTCACGCATAGTGGTGCATAGTGGTGGGTGGTGCAAGCTGTGTAGCTGCTGCACCAAAAACTGTAGGAGATCTTGGGGGTGAGGATGGAAGGGACTGGCATTTGCTGCTGCAGGCTCGGTGATGAGAGACGGGGCTGTGTCGAATGGTTGTTCTGGCAGCTCACGTTGTGACCGACGAATTAGCCGAGCACGGTGCTGGCTGAGCTTGTGACCTCACCTTGCAGCACAGCCAACTATTGGTCTACCTCTACTAGCTCGTCCGTAACAGGAGATGCCTTTCCAGTTTTCTTGTGCTTATTGAAATTGCGCATGGCGAGGTTAGTTTGGCAATGAAGATGTTGGCCACGTTTTTACAGAGCAGGTACTACTTTTTTCTGTTTCACGGAGATTGCCCTTCGGCAGAAAGTTCTTGCAGTGCACCCGCTTCAGGCAAAAAAGCGAGAACAGACTGACGCTGAATGGTCATGAAGATCTCTATAGGCTGTAAGGCTTCAGTGGCAATCACTGAACTTGCACGTTTAGTGCTTCAGCTCTGGGCATACCTGCCTGCTCCAACTTTTCTTCATTCTTTCCTTTCTCTTTTTTTCCATATGTTCCTTTCCCCACGTGCTGGATAGCAAACTAGGCTCTGGCCAGGTTAACTTTCCTGCCTTCGTTCCACATCCATCGTTCCTTTCTTCCTTTGTTTTTCCTCTCATTTCCTGCACTATAACCTATGACGTAATACGCACAGCTGTGCGATCGGATGAAGCCGGCAAAAGCAAACGGAAGTCAGGAAGGGATTATAGGCTGGCAGAATGGGCTACCTTCGCTTAAAATAAATGCTTAGTAATTTTATTTTAGTAAGAATGGTTGGCTAAACAATGGAAGTTCACGTAATGGAAGTACACGTAAACATAAAAGCCTGAGTGCGTACTGCTGTTGGTAATGCGTGCACCATTCTTGTTATTGCTGCACGGCAGTCCGGCTCTTGGGGTTGTCTCACACGACACTGGCCTGTTTGCGCAAGCTACGTTGTCCTACGCGACTTTGTTTGTCGAGCATTCCCAATGTTCCACTGAACAATTGCTTCCAGCCGCAACGAAAACAAGCATGGTGCAAATACTCTCAGAAACAAAGCGAGGAGGGACAGTGATCCTGCACAGTATGGTGGCGCCATATAAAAGGACTGACGCTAAACAAGACGTTCCAGAGTCCGCTGCTAAGCAAATGGGGCCCTTACGTTCGCTTGAAGACCTGTCCTTGTTGCGTCATCGCAGACGTCACGAAACATGCGCTGTTGGGGGAGAATCAAACGTTAACTTAAATTGATAATTTCTCGGTGAATAAAGCATCGTTTGCTGCCGGAAAAGCGGTGGGCCAACTATAAAACACCAAATCTTTCGAATAAAACAAACTTACACTTTGTTTGCATGGCCCATTTAATATATTA
Organism: Haemaphysalis longicornis; assembly: GCF_048455015.1. Lineage (NCBI taxonomy): Eukaryota > Metazoa > Arthropoda > Arachnida > Ixodida > Ixodidae > Haemaphysalis > Haemaphysalis longicornis. The sequence goes on along the minus strand of NW_027526295.1, from coordinate 157,862,405 downwards.
AAATCACCGCATACACTGCCATGTCCTTCGGCTAGAGGCCATGGAGCCGTCGAATCCATTTGAAATCCGCTTCTCCAACTGCAGGTCGAACATACTGTGACGTCACTGAGAGCTTTTGACGGCCCATGGACATCCGCACCACAACGACCTCCTAACATGCCTGCCCAATTTCATCGTAGGCACTTGACAATGGGGAATAACTTGCCAGACGTGAACACCGGCCTCTTGGGTCACTTTCATTAAACCCGAGCACCGACGTAGGGCCTGTCGTATGGCCGGATCAGTGTATCCCCAGTAACCGCGTATCGCAGGAGCAGTTCCACGTGTCTCCTGCAGCAGAATAGCCAGCGGCCTGTTTGCCATATGATTTAGTTCAAAAGCATTGGCGCGCAGGCCCCAACAGTTGCCCTTCAGGAGCAGTGGAGTTGGCGTCAAAACATTGTACATCCCGGTTGGTGGCCGCCGTGCTACTTTCAGGCACAGCGGTCTCTTGCAGTGACACGCAAGCGCGTATATAAGGTAGCCCGAGAACAGTAAGCACTTCTTGATCCCTTAATAGCAATAGCCTTCACTTCTGCCCTAGTGAACGGGGCCTGATCCTGGCGACTAGTGGGATTCCGCACTTGAGGTGGGCGGGAATTTTCCGCCGGTGCTCCTTTATCAAGGCCAGGCGCGGGGCTTCCTCCTTCTGATGGTCAGCAAGGGCCTGCTTGTTCTGGCGTTTCAGAGCAACCATCTGGGCATGCTGTGCACGGCCAGTAAATCAGAGAGGTTGTGCAGGTGCAGCTTTGGTTGAGGCTAGGTTGTGGGGACACGTGAATGCTGTGGTTATTGCAGTTATGTAACTCTGTGTACACGCGGCCTGTAGAATTTCTGTAGCGTCGCTGGCCCCAATAAGTGACAGCAATGTCGTCTATCCACCCTGAGGTTTGTTAAAGCCATGGGATCGAAAATGGTTTTTAAAATACTTGTTTCCCGTCACCTGATGGGAGATCAGGGCGGTCTCGCGGAATATAAGCCTGCTACCCTTCACGCGGATTGAACATTATCAAGACGAATACTGCTGCCCCTTGAGCAAGTTCACACTTCGGCAGCTGAGCGGAGAGGCTCTAGTGCATGATCTCGTTGAGCGCGTTTAGCGTCGTTATTATCGTTACTCGAGTGTGGCCGGTGAGGGTGGGAGCTGTGGCCGTGTTGACCGCTTCATGCCGAACCCTGTCCGCCGGTTTAATATGCCAGAACTGCGCCCCAAACACGAGCCTTACTTGCTGTACGAAGTGCAATAGAAGTGGGCAATCGTCCAGAGGCCGCACTCACCTCATTTCAAGGAAGGCTTTGGTGGCCTCGTAGTTTTTTCATGTCGCAAAGTTTCCTTTGCCTCTTCTCCCGGCTTTCGGTTGTTGCTGTGGTCTTGCTCGGACGCGCTGCTTGGTGTCTTACAGCACGACCAGATGGCGCTCGCCTCCACGCATCCTGGCATTTCGCCGCCTCGACAGTGCTTAAAGAGGCTGCCATGCATCTCCGAGTTGGCATGGTTAAGCTGTCGCTCACCCAACGGAGGCGCCGAGCTTGTTCGCGTTGACGAAGTGGGCGACGCGATGGTTGAGCAAGTCGTGTTTTCGGACGTGGACACCGCTTTGGCCATCTTTCAAATTATGCCGGAAGACATGAAAACGCAGATTCAAGAGCTCCTCGGCCTACGCACCATTCAGTACGCACCAGGGGCTCTGATTCTTGATTTCGACAACAGCCACGACAATAGCGCACCATCAGTTTTCACCTGAGACAACCGTCGACCTTAGAAGATACCCGGTGGTTACCGGCCTTCACTTGTCACTGCGCACGTCAGTAACTGGTGGTGCGATATGTGATTTATGTGCGAAGGCGTCCAAGTACCGACCTCGGTCATGCCGAGGTAGCATGTTGGGTGAGCGCTTTGCAGGAAAGTTGCAGCCGCTCCGACGATGGAGTGATAAACCCAAACTTAACTTGTTTAAAGGAGCCATGAAGAGAAAACACAAGTTTGGTTCATTCAACATATTGCCTCGTTGACACCACGTTGACATACTGACACCACTTTTAACGCAAACTTCGCTCAAATAAGCTACATAATTAGGAAAAAAGGGAGTGGCCATGCGACCCACCAGCTTATTTCCCGCAACAGAACCTATGATGTCATTGGAGACAGCTCTGCGATTGACGGAGGGCGGCAAAAGCAAACGCAAATTAGGCAGAGTTTATAAGCTTGCCGAACGAGCTATTTGCGCTTAAATATAGGGCACATTCTTTTTAAAACCCTAAGAATGGTGGGACAAACAGTGGAAGTTCCGAAAGCGCACGTGAACATAGAAGTACCGATGCGTATTGCTGTTGGTACTGCGCGCACTATGCTTGGTTTAGCTGCACAGGACTGCGGGGATTTGGGGTTGTCTTAGAAGACACTGGCGGATTGACGCAAGTGACGATGTCTTACGTGACCGTATTTGTCGAACGAGCACCATGTTTCACGAGACGATTGTCTCCATGAACAAAACAAGCCAGGTACAAATACGTTCAGAAACAAACCAAAGGTAGAAAACGACTTGCCGAGGTGTGGTGGCACCATCTAGGTTAACTAACGGTAAACAAGGCCCTGTGATGTCATTGCAGTCCACGAAAACGCACAATTTGGCGGGAAAAATAAACTTTTAACTGCTCTTTTCATTTCTCAGTGAATAAGGCATCGTTTGCATTCGGACAAGCGCTGGGGATACCATAAAACATGAAATCTTTCGAATAACACAAACTTGTGTTTTGTCTTCATGGCTCCTTTAATGCATGGCGAGTAGAATAACAGCGATGGTGTAGGTAGCAGCACACTGGCGTGATCACAAAATTACTAGAATGGACAGACAAACATCCTCCCTGCTGGCCAAAGACGCACTGCTCGACTTTTGGGAGGCCGAGAATAAATCCCAGAATTTATAACCGCCAATCGGCGTTCCGCATGTTGGGCATTGCCCAAAAACTGCAATTACACAAAATACCTTCACGGGTCATGCGACGGTTCCAGAAGCCGGTGGGCGCTCTGCCAGAGGAAGGAAGGGAGAAGGGTAGGGTGTAACGCACGGCCGCCATGTGCAGAAGGCTTGTTGGAATGCGCATCTGCTGGAACCAGTAAGCACTGGTTGACGCAACCGCTGCCCGACTCACCTGCCCCAGTGGCACACGTATTCGCTTGTAAAAGCATGTTCGATAGCTACACATGGAACTTCCCCGCAGTGCAGAAACCTTGGCCGGCGTATCACGCGCGCACAGGGTATCAGCGAACTACTTTCTGAATCGCAACACTGGCCACTTGTTCGCCAGAGGATTGGGGCGTTGAAAGTATCTCGTTACTAGTTCTCTGCTGCCTCACTGTACGTCAATTTTCACCCGTGCGTGGGATCCGCCAATTTTTTTGTCACGTTTCTCCGATAGAGGTTAGCTTTAAGACGCTTGGTTAAGCTTTTAGTGCGGTAGCTTTTACATTAGTTACCCAGAGCCTTCAAGTGTTTTAAACCTCAACCTGTGTTGATTCTTTTGCCGCGCTGCAACTTTGTACCGAACAGTGAGGGAGGTGACGCCAAGGAGAGCGCAGCCAAACACCACCACACGTTATTCGCCTCCTAAATCTTGTTTTCGCCGCCTACAAAAAGCTTGGGATTAGCTACTGATCGGCATAACGAAGCAATAGCGGCGGTTGGCGTCGCGTATGAGGCAACACGGGTGAGGTGGAGATGCTGCACGACAGCGAGCAATTCCGTTTAAAGAAGGAGTGTGCAGCGACTATAAAACTTACTGAACTATATTTTTTTCCTTCGCTTAACATGACTGGAGGTGAATGCAAAGCAACATCAGCCAGCATCAAAGGAAGCGCCCTTAAAATACCTGGGCTCTGCAGCAGTCTTCAGAAAATCGACAAGAATTTATCCTGCTGTGAGCAGCCCTCGTTTAAATAACTGTGCTCACGGGCTACGCTTTCAAAATACTACTTATTTTAACTTCGCCATCTTTCACCTTTTGTGCTGCAGAGGCGGGCTTTTACACTCGAACTTTACGGAAGAAGTGAACGCACGCGGGGCTCTAAAACTCCGCGCGTACCAGGCGGTCAATCCTGCACGCCGGCTTCTATCCGCCATCGCACCGTTGCCCGAGGATAGTAAATGAAATGAACAACACAGAGAGATAATAATAGGTACGGCTTGCCTCATCGATATGTTGCAGCAGCGGCGACAGCAAGCTGCGCGTGCCCAGCAAGATGAGTGAAATTTCTGGGCGTAATTTCCTAGAACCAAGGAATTACAAGCACTCAAATCGAATTCGCAGAAAGAAGGGAAGCCGTAAAAATGGCCAATTCCTTTAGGCGTCGCAGAGAAGAAAAGAGGCAGATAGGATGGCTATATGTCGTAGCAAGACTGAAGAGAAAAAGCGTGTAGCCTTTGTACCCTCAACGTGTGAAGCGTACGCAGAAAAAGCAGCCGCCCTGGCGGCGCAACCCCCGCGAAATTGTCATGATCGTGGCCAGGGCTTATACGAGATACTAAGCTACTTTTTCCTAAAAATGGCGGTTGAGCACAGGTACCAGCTTATTTGTAACCATAAAAAACGCTTTCCGTGCATAGGATTTTGAAGTGCTCTTTTGAGGCCCTTGAGGTGGCCCTTTTTTCCGCTCGCCTGTTCCCCCACTGATACAACCAAGGCATTCACTTTTATTACGGCGTTTGGGTTATAGGGCTGCTTTTTCTCAATGGCGGTACAACGTGTTTTCTGTAGAATATACAAATATTTGAGGCAAGGTCGAAAGTGCACGTTCGTGTGAGTTATAAGGGGAAACGGCGCACACATTCGAAAAGGAAATAATAACCACACATGAAACTGACGCCTTCGTGTAGTTAACTTTGCCAATAAAAGTCCCAGACTTGACCGCTAGCGCTCACATTTTCCTTCACCGCCACTAAGAGCATATCAGCTCGGTTACTCCACGATGCAATTGGGAGTTTATTTAGTTATGCCTAGTACTTTCTCGGCCTGTTCAAGTGCTCATAATAAACAATCCTAAATGGTAGCAGGAAAGCAGTTCTTTCAATTTCCTGTTATCTCTTTCGCAACTAATTCCGGCAGACAGAAATTAGAATGACTGTTGGGCAAGGAGAGTCTGTTATTGAGAAGGAATTGGGGTATGTGGAAGGGTTATTGTGGAAAACATGGTATTTGACTCGATGCAGCATCGCCCAGTTCCACATCCCTAGTGGGCAAAAGTAGCATCCGCATCGTTGACCTAAACCGGAACAAGGGCCAACTCTCTCTCTCCGGACGCACACATCCTCATCGTAAACTGTTTTCTAGTTAAGTGCCCTTGCCAGGGTAATACATAAAGGGAAGGGCCATCATCTAGGCGGTGGAAGGGCAGTAATGTAATAATACATACGTGCTTATTACATTAATAAGGCGCTATTGTATATGAAAGGTTTGGAGGTGATCCACATTGTCACTTCTTAGGCCCTTTCTATTAAGTGTGACTGTTTATCAACAGGCCACATGGGGAGCTGCAAGCGTGTCTTGGTCGCTTTGGTAGGCCTATTTCTTAATATTTCAAGCTCACGAAGTTGTGCTATGAATGTTTGCAACTTCTTTGTACGTCCACAGTAGATGGTGAGGGCCGGCGGTTCGCTGGGAAGTTCACACGTACAAGTTGATCTGCCGGAATACCTAGGACCCTGTGTGGCCTGTAGTGCATGGAACATGTCTCAATGTGGTCAGTGATGGCGTAAGCGCTGCGTGATTTTGGTAAAGTACACCTGAGCCGGTCTTAAAATGTAGCGTGGTGCGGGACGCCTCTACTTGTATAGTGCAGTTCGCTAGACATTGCGGTAGTAGATAAGCAATCATTTTAAGCAATCAGCCCGGCTTCGGTGAATCAAACGGGCCAATATTATTTCACAAGTGCGTTTGCACGGGCCCAGTGCTTGGTTTTAACTTATTACGGGCGAATTCAGACAAGAATAATTTCTGCTCTTTTTTGCTGCACTCAGCCATTGAATAAGCGGAACACCAAAAGGTAGATCTTACTCTAGGCGTCGCTTCTTTTGCCCAACCTTTAACATATCCAACCCTGTTATTACGGCGAATACAGCAAGCGCCGGGCTGTCTATAATAGTTCGTTTTTTAGGACGCATAGAGCAGACACAGCCTTTGTCACTGATATTACACCGGCGAGCCTTGGCGAGCTTGTAATGGTAAGATTCGATGGGCTCACCTCGCTTGCGACAACGGGCTTCCATTTCACGGTGGAGGCGTTGCATTCCTGATGTCGACGGAAATGCACGCTTTAGTTCGTCTTTTTACTGCACCCATGTTTTGTCCACTGATGACAGGGAATCGTACCAGGTCTGGGCCGGGCCTTCCAATCTGCATAGTACGTTGCAGGAGGTCAGCCTGTCCGACCAACCGTAAATGTCAGCCAAGTCGTCGACTCGCCAAATCCACACGTCGACGGCCGAGAAGCCTGGTGAAAGGAGATCGAATGATGGCACTAGACGCGAAGTATCTGCCGCGGGCGTAACGGGCGTGGTAGGCGTCTACTGCGTTTGAAGGAGCGCCATACCGTTTATCGCTTCCCTCACGGCTGCTTGTACAGCTGCTTCGATGACGGCTGCCATGTCCATCGCCTGCTGCGGTGTCGTGGAGTCACTCGGGACTTCGTTTTCGGATCTGGTGTCGCTGTGCGCCCCGTCGTCACCGCTGGCCTGGTTCACGCCATCTTCATTCGTTGTCGCTGAAGACGCTGCGTTTCGCGTCACAGGCCCCATCGTAACTGCAGGGGTGGCTTCTCACGTTCGGACGTTGTGATTATATCCCGCTTCTGCACTGTTATCTATACTGAGAGCCGTTGGCTGAACTGAAACAATTAGTTTTAATTAACTGGTTTTTATTACAACGGTGGCTCGCGTGGCCCATTGGGGAGAGCTCTTTTTGCTCTCTGACGCGCGGCTTCCGCACGCCTGTTTGCGTTACACGATCGCACCTGGTGGAGTTCGATGGTGTCATCCAGCGGAAGCGCTGCGTACACGATAATGGTAAATGATATAGCAGACACAGCTGTTAGTGCATGGCACACTCTTTCTCCTTTTGCACGACTTTATCCCCCAACCGTGCAGGCCCTACGTATTTCGTCTTGCATAAAAGCCGGCACTAAAGAAGTAGATGACACATGCAGAAAGCAGGCCGGTCCTGCACTATTCCATTTTCCAGAACTTATACTTTGCGTTTTTTCTGCTATTTCGGCCTTTTCAGGGGTCTTTGTTTTCGGCTACGTGCTTTGCTGACCAGTATAACTCACTGCTCTGCTGTTACTGCTACTGGTTCCGTGTGCGTGTGTGTGTGTGTGGGGGGGGGGGGGGGGTACAGGAGGCGATTCTGACAAATTAAACAGCGCCTCCTCAAAAGAGTTCCATCGTGTGCTCTAGAGACCCTCCGCCTACTCTCCCTCTAGCCTCTACTACCGCCCCCCCCCCCCCTCTCCCTTGATTGTATGCTGGTGAGCTGCCTCCTAAGTTTTATAATATCCCCAGTGCAGTTCCTTTCCTTTTCCTTTCCCGCAAACCACAACAACAACGGCAGTCTAATCATCCCTGAGTTTGTAATCGTATATTCTATTATAAGATATCGCAGCTAGGTGAACAAAGCGCGGGCGGTGATCAGGCGTAAAGGAGACGTAATCATAGGGAGACCCATACCCATAACAGCTATCTGAAAATAATTCCAGTGATCAGAGAAACGAGTGACTGAGCGTCAACTGACGCTCACTTGTAACAAAATTTTGGCTCACATCCTCGAGTAGGTGACAGCTCCTTGGCGAGCAAACAATCGGATTCATAGGTAGCATTTACCCGGCTGCAGTAGGATTATTTTTCTCACGCTAGAACTGATGAAAAAAAGTACACTGCTGGGATTTAAACACGTCGCCTGATAATTTGCGGAGGGGACTCTACGGTACCCGCGCCTAGCTCTAGGGGTTTAATGTTGAGGGTGGTGCATGATTCCGGAGGGGAAATAGAGACTACAGCAACAACAACAACAACAAAAAAAAAAGGTGGATGGGGGAAAGCGCGATAAAGTGTATCCGACAAACACTTATGAACCTTGTTGGTTTTAAGTAGTCCCTAGGACAGTATAAGGGCTGGGCCGGAAAGTAGCTGGTAAATAGTCACCATTTTATCTGTTTTTTTTATATATGAACTAATTGCTCACTGTTGCTCTTAAAATTACTCAACTTTTATCGAGAAAAAACAGTACTTCGAATGCACTTGCTAGAATTCTATTTAGTTTTCTTAATCGCTTTAAACTGCAAAACATTTTTTTCTCACTTCGCTAATGATTTCAGCCACCGAGCCGGTTCGGGTTGTGGTTCATTCGAACCGGAACTGAACCGGAACGAAATGAATTCACCCGAACCCGAACCGTAACCTAACCGGTATTTCTTTCGGTTTGACACACTGACTGCAACAGTCCTATTATCGGGGGAGTCTTACAATTGGGTCTGGGAGGTCTTATATTCTGTTGACAAACACAGACCAACTGCGAAGGAACAGATTCCACTTAGCGCCCCTACCTGAAGTTCAAGAACATTTGCCCCGTACAAGTCATCGCCCGGGAGAAGCCCGCACGCCTCGCAAGGCGCAAGGAGAAGTGGGGTGATAGACGTGCCGTTCACGGAGCAACAATAAGATAGGAGGTGAAACGACGCTTCCTAGAGCGACCAGATAATGTCACAAACGCTCGTCATAGGTTAAGCTAGCGGCATCTGCTGCGGTTAAAGGAACTTCGCGGCCGCTGCTTTCAGCATTACACTTCGCAGCCACGGAATGATTTGCGGCCGTTATAATTTCGTCCATCAGTTTCCGCTACCTATGCCGCTACCCTCTCCTTCGCCGTCGCAGCTAAGCAGCCTTGCAGTCCGCCTTGGTTTTCATTGTGACAATAACTGGTTGCTCGCCCGCGCTGGACGCAATGGGCCATTTCGCCTCCTGTGTATTCTTGCTCCGTGGTGCCGGTTCAAGACGACGAAATCCAAGCGGAAAGAAATGAACACCAGAAAATGTTATCTGCCCAACGATGCTACAAGGGCGGAAGCGGACGCTCAATATAGTCTATCAATGTTTCTCAAGATTAGGCTGTGAGAGATGTTATGCCGAGCACGAGGTCGCGGGTTCGGTTCCCGGCCGCGGCGGCCGCTTTTCTGATGGAGGCGAAAGCAAAAACGCCCGTGTGCATGAGATTTCTGCGCACGTTAAAAGATCCCCAGGTGGTCGAAATTAATCCGGAGCCCTCCACTACGACGCGCCTCATCGCCTGCGTTGCGTAGGCGAGTTAAACCCTACAGTCAATCAATCAATCAATCGAGAGGAGATGTGCCGTGTGTGTTTGTTGTTGAGACAGAAGGGAAACCACAGCCCACAGAAGGGAGGCGGCGAAACGCGGGCCCGGACCAGTGGAATAAAAGAATAACGTTAAAAATTACGTTAAAAACAAGAAAGTTGATTGCTCTTTTCGACAGCTGCCTCTGACCCGTGCGAATCGTACAAGAATTGAACAGGAAAAATGTTCATGTAATGCCCCTGCAAAGGCATCCATCGGGTCACTTACTTCTGCTTACATTCTCTGAATGCGACAGCATTATGACTTCCTTTGGCCACACTTTTCAATTACTTCTTCCCTGCTACATCGTACAGCTCAGCGTCAAAATTGCAGTGCCTTATGTGCCTAGAGGTGTAATTATCTACCATTTTATCATGTGCACAAACATTTTTGAATGTTCAGATGGCTTTTTGTTATTTTTTCTCAGGTTTCATGTCCTTCACGTAATATTTCTCTTTAAAAGGGTTGAATGATTATGAAGCATTTCCCAGCGCAGTAGCAAATTAGTTTGCATAGTCTAGCAAAAGCCTATCGATGACCTTTGAGAGGTGTACGTGATGACAACTGCCTTTTGTACGTCATCAATTGCTGAGTCGGATTTGTTTATTCTATTCTGCTTTAGTAAGAACACCCTGTGTTAGTTATCCAGCAGCCTTATCAACTCTTTAAGGTGCAGAGAACGGTATGGGCTCGCCCTATCGTCGTAGCTCGCTAAAGGTCGATGCGACTGTCGGAATCAGGCGGCGCAGCGACATAACGGGCCCAAGTAGAGCCTGATGTACCGTCGTCAGGGGGTCACGCGGAGGCTTCGAAAACCACACGGTTTATACAGCTATAACTGTTCGAACCTCGTGAAGTGGAGGTGTTTGTCGTACATCTTCCCGTTGTTTAGCGCAAAGAAAACTGCAGGTACATTTCAGCCAAAATCTGCGTATATAACCGGCAACCCCCGCGTTCATTTAGTTAGGAACGCTGGTTGGGTTGGTCTTCCCGATATAAAGCGAAAAAAAAAAAAAAAAAAAAGAGGCCGCGCAAGAAAAAAATGGCGCGTTCCAAATGAGGCAAAATAGCTCTAGCATACAAAACTAAAGCAAGCATAAAAAGAACAGAACTCTCACTGGCACAGTTTTTGGCAGGAGGCGGCGAGTACTGCGAAGGCGGGAAATTTGAAATGTATTGGGTGGCAGCAGCGAGCGCATAACGGCGCTGCAGCCCATTATGGCGAATTACTGCTCTGCACTTCCGTAAGATTTCACATTGCGTGGAACGGCATTAATTTTTTTTTACTTTAGGAAGGAGGGAGAAATTATACAAATAAAGAAATCAACTACAGGCTTATAGAAGCGAGCCAGTTTTTCCCCGACGATCAAGTCAAGGAGGCACATCACCCGAAGGTTAGGATAGTCACTAGAACAAAGAAAAATACAGTGCTATGAGAGGAGCCGTAATGGGGGACTTCGGGTAAATTTAAACCACCAAAGGATCCTTAACGGACGTCGAAATCTCTGTATACGGGCTTTTTGGTTTTTCACCAGACTAAACAGGCCGCTTTAGACAAGCAACTACTCAGCATGGGGAAGGCTATTGTAACCACTGATGTGGTGGTGGCGTGTCCCACGTTGCTCCCGAAAGGTGGCCTTTCAGGTTGCGGCGATTTTCCTCTGCTCCTTTTTCCTCATGGTTACAAAACGAGGTGCCGGACTGGAGCGGAGCTCGCTGGGTTTAACGCGATTTCGGCTTTATGGCCCGGGAACAAGAACTGTGAACGAATGATTTCATGCTAATTGGGGTTTACGAAAAGTTGCCGAATAAGTGCACATCAACCACTAAATTTTCTCGGGAGTGCCTGTTCCACTTGAACGAGTATAAATTTGTTGTGGCTGCCGTGAACTCCGTCGCTATGCTTCAGCGAATTTTATTTTCACCGAGAAGACAAGGTTGCAATAACTATGTTTGAGTACTTCGCAGACCTATACTATGAAAGAACAACTGAATGCCAAGTCAGCGCCAGACCCCTGAATGTTTTTTTCTCCAGGTGGTATACGGGGTTCGAATAAATTATGGACGCTTCTTGTGCAATCCCGTTATTGAGCAACCACAGCATCTACGCTGTATTTAACTAAGAGTACACGTCAGACTGGCATATATCTCCAATGTTCCCCATGTAGTCACTAAAACGTGTGAAACGCATTTTGCCCTCAATAGAGACTTTACATATTAACGTACCGGATACTATTACTACAGTATCTTAGACAAAGTCGCTAAGACATGTATGTATTCCGTGGAATTTTCAGTACACGGACGTTATACTGAAACTGTACCGTAAAATTGAGTTTAATACACCTACCTTTGGTACTGCCCAGCCATGTTTCATTCCCCGCGGGAGACACTCGCATGAAACCATCTACGAGCGCTCAGATGAAAGCTCCCTCTTCTGTGGAGGCATGGCGTGACCAGCATCGTCGGTGTAAGCGAAATGATAGGCAATAGACCGGCAGAATATTAACAAAGTTGTTGGCATTAACACATGTACACCGTGTGAACAAAGACTTGGGCAAAACAGCTTTACGATACGCGCCTTCAGGCATGCGATCACAGTGTCTAGAATACTAGACTTATAATCAAAGGCCCTAGATAGCGAGGACAGTAAAATTGCCCAACTTGAGCTGTCGAACTGCCTGAGACTGGACGAGGTGGTTGATCATCTTTGAGAATTCTAGTTTGCAGGTAAAAAGCTAAGGACGCGTGCACATAGAATACAGAGAACGCAGGGCTAGTTATCAACTATATTTACTGACGGCAAATAACAAATTATACGTCGAAACATTGCACAATTACAAGAAATACAGTAAACTCAATGTCAAGCCAGTTAACTTGGAGGCACATTCACGTTGCAGAGAGACCCCTTTCGTTCCGTTTTCGAGCAACGTAAGGTGTGCTAACACTCGTGTAGCCTTTCTAAAGCTAATGCTTCGACAACTTCTCCTGCAAAGGGATTGTGTTTATGCTTTCAGGTCTGGTCAATTTTATTATCAGTTGCTGTGTATAAAGGGTTGATTCCTGGGAGAGTGGTGTCAACCTCTTCCCGTCAGAGGGCAGCCAGCGGTCCGTGGGCCCAGGCGGCGTCGTCCGCCAGTTTGACGACTCGTTCTTGCAGTGGTACTTGAATGCTAAGCAAATCGGCTTCCGATTGCTCAGTTGTAGTAATGGCTGCGTACTGAGTTGATTTGGACGGCTTTCCATGGCAAGCCCCCGCCATGTGTGTTAGAAAAGAGGAGTATGTTCCGCACCATTCGAATGCTCCTGTATATGCGTCTTGAAAGTTGTGGTGTAACAATTCAAGGTGTGGGAAAGTGTTAGATTGGTCTACGCTACGCAACAGATCAGACTGTCATCAATTTAAGAATGGGTGTGACTATATAAAGCAGACGACCATATAAATTTGTGATGTTGTGCAATATCTCAGTGTGTGACCAGAGCCTGTCTGGCTGACTGGCTCAACATCTTCACCGATGTCACTCCGGTTGCCAAAATCACTGGTCGTCTTGTGAGCCCGTTCATTTGTCCGAAGGAGCGAGTGGGCCGGTGTCTAAAACAGGTGAAAGAGTACAAGTTTGTCACCAGTGAAGCTGCGGAGATTATAAAGCTCTTGGTATGAGACACGTCCTGCTGCGTAGTTAATGATAGCAGTTTTTGAGTCACAGACAATGATTGTAGCGGATGCCGATACCATAGCGAAATAAATGCGTTGCGCCTGCACGCAAGGTGATTACAACTCCAGCCGCCTATCGCGTGTCGCGATATTCCGCGGCATCTACGTAACAGAAAACAGGATTGCTGGTGTATCGTTTGTGGATGGCTTTATCTCAGGCGATACGCCGCTCATTGCGATGTTCCGGCAGCATGTTGCCAGGAAGGCGGGCTACGTGGATGGGTTGGCGAATAGCCGATTTCGTCGACTCGCGACGTGCATATCCAATCACAGCAATCAGTTGCAAAGTGGCCAAATGGTGTTGTCCTGGGTAATTTGACGTGCTGTCGTGCGCGGTTGTTGACGAACCTTCGGGTTTATTACGTGAACTTTCTTGCATGATAATAAAATGCTATAAACGACTTCAGTATGTCCCTACGTGTATCTTGTGCGATGGTTCTTATCGCATGCATTCCTCTTGCGTTGGCCCATTTGATATGTTTTGTTCGTTGCACGGTATGCCAGAAAAAGCACCTCGCCTGGTCACAACGTACGTGTTATGCATGAAGCCACCGTCTATGGAATAACTGCGGTATTCCTTTTCCTGAATTGCTGGTGCTCGTGTCTTACGTTTCTTCTTTATTTGCCTCAGTGCAGTAAGCTTTAACCAACTGTCGTTAACGCGCTCTTTCAGTATCCCGCCTCTCGTAAATTTGAGATCCGTGGGTTCCAGCTGTTTGTCATTTCTTTCTGGGTGGGCTTCGAACAGCTTGCGTTCAAAATTAGTTATCTTTTATATTACTGGAGTAGGCATAGTCATGCAACAGAAAGTCCTTGCTGTTCCGTGGTTCGTACCGTCAGCAGATGTGTCCACTGTTAAACCGTAGGCTGAAACCTAAACACCGGAGGAGGCCATTGTCCGGCAGCTGGCACGTGAATGATAGACCTTTGGCACTGCCCTCAAAACGTTTAAAATGCCGTCTCCCATATGATGATCATCAACCAATGGTCCCACGCACAGGACCTCATAATTATCAATATACCCCCAAAAGGCCATTACTGGTTTTCCGTGAAGGGTTCCATGGATTCTCTGGTCAACCCCCAGAAGTTTAGAAAGCTAGGCTGCGACGCATGACTCTAATCAAATACCTGCTCTTTTCACGTAGTTCATCCCTTTGTGCGATACGGCTGTCGATCGCAGATACGTACGTGCCGAGATGCTCCAGAAACGCTACAGGCATGCACGCTCATTTCTGATAAGCGATCGCTCCCTGGTCTGCGATCGGCGCTAGGAGTGTGAGCATGAGGCTGGCGTGATGTATACTCGTATAGATCCCGAACGTCTACGGAAAAGCCTGAAACTGCCGGAGTCCGGTCTTTTTCCACGCATGACAACACGGCTGAGGAATTCGCGAGGATCTAAGGGCCCCTCACTCCAATTTGTGCCGTTGTAATCTGTAGGCATTCCAGAGGACAACAATGGCGTTGGTACGAAGTGTCGTACATATATATGGTGGTGGTTGTTAACCTCGAGATGATTCCAGCGGGCTATGCCTACAGTAACTCGTACATTGTTTGCTGACACAGCGTTGGCTCGTGCGCCTGGGCGGATTGGAAATTTTAGATTGTTCTTCACTGCCCAGTCCCAAAATCATTCAAAAATATCTTCGTTGGGTGGGTTGGTTTATGCTTAAAACAGGCAAAACAAAGCAGAACGTGACAAGAAGGCGACGAGAAAGGAAGGGCTTCTCTTGTATTTTTGTATTTTGCTCGTCCTTCTCTTGTTTGGATTTTTCGTTTTTGGCAGTGGTGGCAATGTTTCTGTTTATTCCTTTGACTACATTTGCGTGTTCACGTCTTTGTTAACCACAGAACAAACAAAAATAAAGCGCCATCGACACCATATGCTCTGCTCTATCTTCATGCTCAGCATTCATCTGTTGCATCGCAAAGTAGCCAACTACACTCATGGGGAGGTTATGATGTATAGATATGAAACCTGAACCAACGCAACTAACTTTCGCTAGTGACGAAGACGAAGACGAAGGAGGATGCAGACAGGCGGCTCGCTGGCGTTCTGGCTGATTACGAAATAGAGCATTTGCGAAATAAAACTTGCGGTAAATTATTGCTTGACCAACATTGCTTGCATATCTAATTGGGGCGGTGTCGCTACACGGAACAGATACATCCGAAACTACCTCGTAGAATTGCATGGAATAAGGACGGGCTTGACGTGGGCGGTCAACGTGTGGGCACCCAATAAGGTAGGAGGCGGCACATTCCTTTGCCTTGCGGTTCAAAATCTCATCGGAGAAAGGCACTCGGGCCTCGTTTCGGCCAGCAGCTTCCTTATTCTGTCCGAGGTTCACCTTCGTCGCACTGACAATTATTGGTCTTCCCCTTCGTGGTTCTGTTTTCTCCTGGGATGAAGGCTTCCCGTAACAGCTCGCAATGCATCCGCACCATTTATTTATGTAGCTTTAACCATCCGCGGGGCTCAGTGGCTATGGCGTTGCGCTGCTGAGCACAAGGACGCAGGTTCGATTCCCGGGCGCGGCGGCCGCTTTTATGATAGAGGCGAAAAGCAAAAACGCCCCTGTGTTCGAGATTTAGGCGCACTTTAAAGAATACCAGGTGGTCAAACTTAATCCGGACGGAGGCTTCCACTACGGCGTGCCTCATTGATTGTGCAGCGTCGGCACGTTAAACCCTTCAATCAATCAATCAATCAATCAATCAATCAATCAATCAATCAATCAATCAATCAATCAATCAATCAATCAATCAATCAATCAATCAATCAATCAATCAATCAATCAATCAATCAATCAATCAATCAATCAATCTGTTTATTTAGTTTAAGTGCCGAGAAAGAAAATCCTAGTTCTCTTCTTCGGAGGAGGGTACATCAAGGTTCACGGGCAACAGGCCTGCTCCCGTGTGCAGCAGAGTCGATTAAAGGGCCATGAAAACAAAATAGAAGTTAAATTCATTAGAATGCTGCTTTATTTTGAAAACAGTGATGTCGCAAATGAAAAAAAAAATATTCCACGTATTTAGTAAGACATATTCAGCAGTGACGACTCCACACTCGCTTTCAGGATGTCTTTCTATGACGTCACAGAATGTTAATTGTTTTATTGGCAGCCGCCGACCCAAGACCCCACCGAGAGCGTGATTGGGCTATTTTACTGGGGCCTGTTTTGGTATTTCATCACAGCACTCGAGCGCGAAAGCACGGCTACAGCACTAATAAAAAAGAATTAGCGCTGTTCCATAATACACCACCCCTGCCCATACCGCGTCTTTGTGGCGCGAAACTTCAAATTTCTTGTTTTAACAAAACTTCATTCGTGGCTGAAACGAGCTAAGTTATCAAAGGCTAGTTCTCTAAAATTAAATGAAGTTGTGTTTTGTCTTGATGCCCGCTTTCAACAATGGGAAGTAAATTGCTGGTTCAGCATATAGCTCACGGCAGGTAGGGATATATTGAAAAAAACAAACCCTAAGAACGCAAGTCTAGGAGAGACTTGCTCAGGACGAGCGATTCGGGAGAGGACGCAGCAGGTCTCTCCTGCGTCTTGCGTTCTTTCTCAAATTAACAGCACTTGTTGAGCTGGTAGGTTCATGCTCGTAGTAGATACAAGAATAGCGCGCTAAACGTACGGAGACAATGAAAGACAGGGAAGACATAAACAGGCGCCAACTTCCAACCGCTTATTCACGAAAACACGCGCGTATTTATACACAGAGCCCGAGTACAGATAATGGCTAAAATTTGTTTTTACCCGCCGCGGTGGCTCAGTGGCTAAGGCGTTGCGCTGTTGAGCACGAGGTCGCGGGTTTGATTCCCGGCCGCGGCGGCCGCTTTTCTGATGGAGGCGAAAAGCAAAAACGCCCTTGTTTATGAGATTTAGGCGCACGTTAAAGATCCTCAGGTTGCAAAATTAATCCGGAGCCCTCCACTACAGCGCGCCTCATCGCCTGCGTTGCGTCGGTGCGTTAAACCCTACAATCAATCAATCAGTTAATGGCAAGGATTTTGATAAGAATAATCTTTGTTAATAAATAAGTGCACTCAACTGACAACGCAGGCAGACACGCGCAACTACTGGTGGTACCGACATAGAGAGAGAGGTGAAAAGAACCACTTTATTCTCGGCTGGTCAGGGGGTGGAGGGAGGAAGGGGCCGGGGCCCGCCTTTCCAACCTGTTGGGCCTTGGAGACGAGGGTTGTCTGGGTCTCTAAGCTTGAGCTCCGCAGGGCCTGTTCCCAGTGGGTGGCTGTGGGGAAAAAACAAGGGGGAGTGCGGGCACTCGGAGACGGAGTGCACTTGAGTGCCCAGGGTGACACCGAGTGGGCAGAGTAGGGAGGGGAAGCGGGAGGGGTGTGAGTGAGAGACCGTGTCTCTCCAGGGAAAGTAGTGTGTTTGTAGGAGGTGTGAGGGGAGGAAGGTGTGTGAGGGGAGGGTGTGTGAGGAACTGAGGTGTGAGAGGGGAAGGGGGATGCTGGCAGCGGAGGTGGCGGTAATGCTGTGACATCTCCCGGTGTGAGATAAGAACATAAGAACGTCCCGGCTGCTGGGGAGGCCGCGGTTAGGCCCACACGAAGGGTCTGCTCGGGTAGTCATAGCCCGTTCTATATTGGGTTATTAGACCGTATCTTTAGTAAAAGGATATTTCTCATTAATGCTAGTGATGGCGTGCTAACGCACTCATCCCTCCCATTTTTTATGAAATACGCCCTTTCTCCTTTTCCTTTTTGCTTTCTGCTTTCTTCAATAGGGTCGTCTGGTACAGGAATGGCGTGCAGCCGCAGCACTTACAGTAGTCTGCCAAGTTCGCACCAAAGTTGCTGCTCTGCCAGTCGGTGCTCTCTGGCCCTGTCGTTCAAGCACCGTCCAGTTGGGCCAGTGTGGACCTTGCCGCAATCCAAGGGGATACTGTATACCACATTTCTAGCGCATTATGTGTAGCGGATGTTGTTCTTCTTAGAGCCTGTACTCGAAGCCTACTTTCCATCAAAGGGCAGATCTTAGCCAGCTTGCATGGGGTCGATAACAAAGTACGCTCATTGTATATGGCCGCAAACATTGATATTGTGCGTCACTAGCATTAGGTGACAAAGAGGTATCTTTTGTTAAAGTTACTGTCTAATCGTTCACTTTAGCACGGGCTAGTGGTCATGGTTCCATGTCGGTACTGTCAATAGGGCGCGCGTATGTCTGCGTTCTTAATTGAATGCACTTGTCTATTTATGAAGTGTTGTTAGCAAATCATTGTTAGCAAACCAATTACAATCATTGATTTCATTTGTACTCTGGTTCTGTGTATAAATAAGCGTGGTTTTTCATGATAAACAGTTACAAGTTGGCTCCTGTTTATGTATTTCGTGTCTTCCTTTGGCTTCGTCCGTTTAGCACCCTATTCGTCAGACTATTACATTATTTCTCAATATATCACCTTACGAACTAGTCCACCTGTCGTTACTTCAGGAATGATATATTGAGGTGGCGTTCACGTGGCAAACTGTCTGGTAATCAGGGTTCCAATTTTAGAACCTTTCAAGCTAATTTTCGAGATTTCGGGTATATATGGGGAAAAATTCTGTGCCTACTAGAGTTTGGTAGTTTTATATACTAGAGGGAAATGCGTCGCTGCCGTCCTTTAAGTTCCTTAAAATCGTTTGCGATCACTCCAAGCTCCCGCTTATTACGGGCTCTGCTTAAAATCACATTTGCATTTCTATTCCGTGTTAATATCAATAAAAATTAACGATGACCTATTTACATTGAGTATAGTCAATGCACCATCAGCTTAAACACGGTTTTCTTTTTTTGCTCTGATGAAAAGTGCATATCCCGATTCGATGCTTGCGTAACTGCCCAAAGGAATGTAAATGAATTCCGGAGAAGCTAAAAAAAAGCAAGGTATTATTTTGGAAGTCCTCAGTACCAATTACTGTAGGGAACTAATTACGGTGTTCCGCTTAATCGTGTTCGGAGCTGCCGCTTTGCTCCAAGCGGAAGGAGCGGAAAAGCTCTTAAGAAGGTGCTTGTTTGAGCATATATAATCACGCGAAAGCGCAGGTAAAACCTGGCATTGCGAGAAAAGGCAGGAAAAAGGTGTATCCTTCGTTATTTGTGCATTAAGCTTGCCCACATGTTTTGTTTTCTTTTTTTCTTTGAAAGCATCGTGACAAATCTTGACTGTGCCATTCTTCGGCGAGGAAAAAAAACGTGGGCTGCCTTTTCCTATTAAGGTCGACCATGGTTTATCTTTTATGTTGTTGCTTACCTTGTTGAGCCATTATACGATTTGTCCATTAGCGTGCTGTTGACTTTCCAGAAAACGAAAGCGACGATCGGTTAAAGGGACAGACAACCGATTTTTGTCGCGTATATGTTCTCTAGCTCATACGAAAGCCAGCGTTTCATATATCCCGATAACCACAATCAATTTCTAAACAAACTGGCGGAAATAATTTTAATTTGGCAGCAAACGTCCTGAAATCGGAGGGTGGCGGTTCGTAGTGTCGAAACTTGACACTACAATATATGTCCCTGTCATGTGACCTGCAAACCTAGCATACTGTAACTGCTGAAACGTTTATTTACGTATTGAAAACCTTTTAACACAAGTATTTGTACAAGGTTAAATTGCATATGTATTTCTAAACATTATTCTGAAATTTTTAAAGACACGCCGCCCGCCGTCGCTGGGTGCCTCTCAGCATGCCTCTCAGTGTGGCTAACTGAGCCTCCATGCCCAGAATCAACGGCAGCGTTCAGTAAACAGACCCAGAGAAGGAGCTTTGACGATTCTGCCTGAGTCAGGGGCGTTTATTCTGCCAAAATATTTGATTTCAGTTTTTAAATACGCCAACGGCAGCTTAAAAAAAAAAAAGGAAACGTCGCGTCCGGGGAAAATCGAACTTCCCGCCTTCATAACGTGAAGCCAGATTCTACCTATCGTCTATCCCAACAGATGGCGCATTCGTGCAAAATAGACCGTTGCATGAAAAAAAACACATAAAGGAACAGGAAAGCCTGCGATTCAAACTATTTTAGCTGGGAACAAGTTTTTAAATATCGTTTTTTATTTCGCATACAGACAAAAGTATGTTGCCGAGCTACTCTATGTCATGGTTGCCAGCATTAGTTTTGGGAGGGACACATACTGCTCGTAGATCAAAAAATTCGATTTAAAAAGTTCTAGGACGTTATCAGCAAAACCGTTTCTCGTCAAGGGGCTTTAAGTGACGCCCTTTCATTTGGCGTAGAGAATATATACTCGACAAAAATCGGTTGTCTGTCCCTTTAAGGTCGCCCGATTTATTAAAAAAAGAGCATGAAGTGGGGTGGAATTTGATGCCAATCAAGCTCAACCTTCAGAAAGGAAAATATAGCACATTTTTTTAAAGCATAACGTAGTATCAACACTGGGAAAATCGGCTGAAGAGCTGAAATCCGGATCCCCTACGTCTGCTAGAAAGGGCGAGACAAGCCACCCAGACCCATGTGTTCCTGCACCCCCATATCGGGCAACCAAATGACTTTGAGTGCTCCAATAAACAGTATTCCTTCTTCTTCCAGCCGTGTATGACTGTGGTTCCACGTAAGTTTTATGTGCTAGAAAAAAATTTGCCCGCGTATTCTTCTGCTTAGCGGCAAATGTTTCTAGAAAGACGACATACGACATTATATTGCCACCCATGCCTTCTAACTTCATCTCCTCTCTACTCCTCCCATCCCTCACACTCTTCGCCCCCTCTACTCACATGATAAAGGTAGCCTAGGTTCTCTGAGTTCAATTTTCCCGCTTTCCAACTGCTCGCGCGCCATCGCTTCGGACTTATTGCGCCTGGTGTTCCTGGTACAGCTTGCACTGAATTCTTTCTTTTTAGTGTTCGCTCAATTGCCGCTTCTGTAGACGCGTTTTAACTCGCTGTCTTTTGCCTTCGTTTGGTAACATGATAATCAATTCAACGTGTATTCTTGACTAGCGGTAGTACCAGGCGATGCCCGGGTTTTCCAATATAACAATTGGCATAGCAAATGGACTAATCCGTAAACACGTGGAATTGATTATGCCTGCCGTTTTTTTTTTCGCAGTGAATAATATGGCTCTGTGCGAGCCGTGTAATCAGTTTTATTAGCATGTGTGGAACGGTGTTGCTTATATGTACTTCAGGCTAAAGCAGTCAATATACGCTATTGACTGCTTTAGCGTATATACGCTATTGACTGCTTTAGCAGTCACCGGTTCTAAATATCGGGGGTTCAACCCACCTGTCCTATGAGGCGCAGCGTTGTGGAGAGCTTCGGATTAAGTTTGACCACCTGGGCATCTTAAACGTTCGACGAAATATCGACACGCGGTCGTTTATGCCTCTCGCCTCCACCGGAAAAGAAGGCGCCGCTTTTGGGATCAGAACCACGTCCTTGGTTTCTCCAGCCCAGCGGCATAGCCACTGAACCACAGCAGTGGGTCATCATCGGTTCAAGCGCGTTTACCGGTATATCTCACTGAGCGCGTTTCTAAATCGGAGATTTCGGTGTATAGCTTTCGTGGTTTTACGCATTCCCCTATAGATGTCCGGCCTGTTACATATCCAATTGGTTTATGTTTACAAATGTTACCCGCAGAAATGCTCAAAAGCCAATTTTGGAGTGTTGTCCTACAAGAAATAAAGAAAGACCCAGTGGAACGCCTGAAATTTTACCCCAGAAGAAGTAAAAATGGCTAAAATATGATATCAAGGCCGAGCCAAAAGGACTGAACCTAGATAGACAGATAGAAACTTTTTGAGTCACGAGATGCTGGGCACGAATCAGCAGCTGTGGTTTAGGCAACCACTGAGGGCTCTGACGATATGGGCCGGCGGTTTCCTTTGTTTGTGATTTGCCGCAGCAGCTAGCCACTCTCTGGAGTAATCGTGTGGTTGTATAGGAGCCTACAGATGTAAAATGTCGGTACTATACATTCCTATCACGGCGTAGGAGATCAACAAAGCGGCGTTCTTTATTAAGAGATACCGAAGAGAGCAAAAACAGTTAAACTCTTTCTTAAGGAGAATATTTATTACCTGCAGACTAATTCAAATATCAAATTTATTTTTACACATATATATATAAAGTCTAAAAAAATGTAGGGTTTCTCACGAACAACACATGACGTTGCAAGTGTGGATATGGGGCCAAAGTACGCGCTTATACGGAATTCTCAACATGTGTTAGACCGCTGGCATACTGACATACTGACCCCGGGTACTAGAGCTAGAGTTGCATCGAAGAAAACGGATTTGCAGTGATGAAATTCCACTACTGTGTTGTTAGCACTGCCACTTCATCGTGTTGATACGCCGGTAGCGTTCAATCGTGCCTTAGCCTACTTTCGAGAACAAACTCCGGGTAGCCGCTCAAGCTTCTCCAACCGGTTAAATTGCTTAAAGTTTTATTTAGAAGCCACAACGGGCCGACGATTCCTTCCGGTGGCCCGTGTTCTGAATACGTGCACCAAGGCTGCTCCTGCAACAGGTTGCATGCAGTACAACCGGCCATGCGCTTCCGCCCAGCCCACTGCCAGCCTATAATATCTATACTCCTTTCTAGAGGCTGCTTTGCACGTGAATGCTGTCCAGCATTGCAATCCACTTCCCCACCCGATAAAGAGCTTGCCAATGCCTCGGGCGAGTGATTCATTCTCTATTCTTGTTCCACACGTAGCGTGACATGCCGAACAAATCATTCGTAAAGCCACCTTCCGACCTTCTTTGTAATACATCGAAGCCCAACACGTCTGCTTACTCGACGAAGCCCACATATGAGATGGGCTCAGCCAACGCCTGTTGCATGCCGATTTTCTCCCGGGACCTCCCACGCTGCTACTCGTTATGCGAGCCTCTTCGCCGGCGCGGACGATATATTCTTGCCCGGTTTCGTCTTTATCTCGTCGGACTCTTTTTATAGAACGGTTGTAATGACCGCTTTGTGACTACGGAGCAAACGAGCCTTCCAGACTCGATCCAGATTTGTTCGGCTGGGAGACAGGAAAAAAAAAAAAAACAGGGCGAAATTAGTTAAGGCAACAACGGGACTGGTTCCAAGCGATATCGAATAAATTTCGGGATTTCACACCCGAAATGACACATTTCACTCTGTGGAGTAAGAGAGGGAGGGGGGGGGGAGACAGTTTGTCACTGGTTGACAGAAGGCGTGCTGAGAATTAAGTGTAGACCTGAGTGATTATCGCTTACGCTGTAGTTGACTGAAAAACTTCGCTTAGCTGGGCAACCACTTTCTATGTAGCATACGTAGCGGCAGTGTTTCAAACGGCGATCCCGAAAACGACGGCGAGAACTGCTGCTTGTATTTTATTTTATAGCCAATCATCAGCGGCTAGGCATTTTTTAGAAAGCAGTTTTATCGAAGGTTACCTTGAGAACAAGGTAACGTCCACCTCTCGCGATGAATGCAATGAAAATTTTGTCAAATACAATATCACGCGGACACGATCATCGCATTCCATCTGTTCGGACATTTTGTTTCTGTTGTGCTTGTATCAACTGGCGCTGACATTGTTTGCTTTAGCGCGCCTAATTTCTCGCTTCAGTTTGACACGTTTTTAATGCGTTGTTTTCTTTTTCGCCTGCCGTCGTAAAAGCCAATCATATGTGTATTCTTCTTTAAAAGGACGCTAGTGCATACATACATACATACATACATACATACATACATACATACATACATACATACATACATACATACATACATACATACATACATACATACATACATACATACATACATACATACATACATACATACATACATACATGCATGCATACACACACACACACGGACACCAAAACGTTCGCTCTTAGGAAGCCCGCGAAAGACTATCGTCTTGATAAGGGTCACCACACGGTATCGCCGGCTAATTGGCCCAAATTGGAGCAAGAATGCATAACTCTTATTGTTCCTCTTATTCGTTTGGTCTGGGGGCATCAGAAAGCGGTGTGAAGGCGTTTATTTCCCCTGGGAAGTGTTCCAGTTCGCGGAAGCTGACGTCCTTCGGTGCGTGAGCTTGGTCCAGAAATGAGAGCTCGGAGGGCGCGCTGCCCGACGGCGTTTCGGCTTGCACGTGCGGGTCATTAATCACACTAACACGGCCCTTGTCTCAAGTGGTCACCTTGCCCCTGGATTAGAAGTTAACTTTCCCAAGTGCCGGCTGAACGAGGCGTCAAGAACGAGTGAGGGGTAGAGGGAGAAACAGTTATTCAGAACCAACTGAGTTCCCACTATCCAATTGCAGGTCGTCTCAATGGCATGATAAACTTTTCTCCAGTAGTGCATTCTTGGTGTATAGCACTTCTGCAACCTGTTCCTCAAATGGAGCTCTGTTGATGTCCGTAAATCATGCTTGGAGGGTTGCGAGGACATCCTCTGTGGGACATTTTGTTGTTCGAGATATTCACCACAGTGTTCGCACACTGTTGGTTCTTTTGGAGATATTATGTTGTCTCTATGAAGTGCATGTAACGTTAATCCATGATTGTCTTAAAGGGACTCTGCGACACTTCCAAAACACTTTCACCATTTCCTCGGCCTGTGGAAAGATTGTGAAAGCTCGAGTTATCGCCAGGACTGAGTGGCAGTGCTTGATTTGCTCGTTGCAGCAGATCCGCCTTCCGTTTCTGCTTATCTTTTGTGGCGACTTTTTTAAAGTGGCTATCGAAAGATTTTATTGCTACAACGGAAACAAAGCCGGCCAGTAGCCGCTATAGCGCTATAATGACGTCACTCGTGCGCTCGAAGAACACCAAGACAGGGGAAGAGTGAGAAACCTTCGGACCAAGTTTCGAACTTATTTGACGGTCACAGAGCAATTTTTTCACTGAGGAAGTTTGTAATCCCCTATTCTAAGTACTGGATGTGCATTTTTAATACATTCTGAAAGCATTTAAGATATAAAACAAGTTGAAAAAACGTGCTGTAGGAGCCATGAAAACAAAGTGCAAGTTTGATTCATTAAAAAAAACCCTACAACAACAATACTAATTTTATCGCGAACTTCGAACAAATATTCTACCTAGAAAAAGACAACAGGTGAAGCAGTGGTGACTCGCGACTCAGTTTCCAGAAACTTTTTTGTGACGTCACGGAATATTGCTTATGCGATTGGCGGTCGCTGTCCTAAGCCACCGCCAAGAAACATGACTGGCCTACTGCAGTGGGGCCTCTTGTTCGGTTTGATCGCATCACTGGAATGCTACCGTATGGTTCACATATAAGTCTATAATGCTGCCCAATATGCGTCTCTCCCGCCCATAATTACGGCACTGGAGCGCGAAATTTGAATGTTTTCAATATTGATCCTTTTTTGTTAAAAAATGCCTTTCTTGGCTGGAACAGAGCTGAGAAAGTTACCAGAGGCTACCTATTTCAAACTCAGAATAGTTTTGTTTTGTGTCAAGGCCCCCTTTAATAACGCTGCTTGCTGCCTGTCTGGGTTCGGATGAGGTGGCGGTAATTCCATTCTGCCTAATTAAGATCTTACGCGATGAGGTCATTTCAACTATTCGATAAATGGGCACCATTACTTGTTTTGCGTTTTTATGTTCCCCGGAACGCTAAAAAACGCGAAAGCGTGCGCGAACTACCCTGTTAGTTTCATTTTGCAACGTGCCATCCTGGTGATTGAGGAATCGAATGCACAAGACTCACTAACTTCACTAACTTCATTAACGTTGCTTTATCGAGGTGAGAGAGTATTTGTTTCTACACGTAAACGTTGGCCAACAATGCATGTGAATGAATCCAACAGGAGAATTCGTTGGTCCACGAAGCGGGAAGGCTGCTTTCCGTTGTACCGATGCGACTACACAGCACTCGCATGCTTCACGAACTTCACTAACGACAACGACTGCATTCTTGGCAGGTTCTCTCTCTCAGTCTATTTAATACCATCGCCATGAAAGCTCATTTCTCAGAAATCCTTAGCGCCTGTTTTTAAGGATTGTTTCTGGTGCTAAAACGTGACGTTTCACCCAACGTGACCTTTCCATGATAAACCAAGTTTCTTTGTGTGTCCATCCGTAACACTGCTGCCATTGTATCTGACGCCCGTTCGGTGAGAAGATAAATTTCACTTTCATGTCACTTTCAAGGCGAACGAATTGAAGGGAGAGTTTGGGGCTTATTAGGTGAATTCCCGGATTCTACGTGTCACGCTAATTTACGCGATTGGTTAATGCCAATAAATGCAACTGCAAGTTGAAATCGTATCGTTGAATTTCACGCCAAACTCACAGCATTCAAATTAAAACTTGTATTACCTCTCCCTGGTAAGGCGATATAAAGGCTACAGTGATACACTATGGGTGATCAATGTGAATAGAAGACGAACGCTAGGAGCGTTGAAGACGTTGCCTCATCTCTGAGGTGTTTGGTAACAGGGCGAGGCCTTTTGAAACAAAATAATACGAAACAATTAGGGCCACCGTTTTCTCAAATGAGTACCCATGGTTCATGTGACCTCATATCGGCCAATTAAAGTCCGTTACGTATTGCCCAAAGCGAGGACGAAGCCGGGGGCTTCGCATAGGACCTCACAGTACAAAGTGAAACCCGCTGGGTTTCACTGCGATTGTTAAGTGATTGCCAACTTCCGCTTTCAACATGATGGAGATCAGTCAGAGAGCTAAATGCACATAGTTAATGCGCACCGCCCCGCAGCTGTTGCATAATGACCTCGATTAGCCGCTCGTGACGTCACGGTCCCACTCCTGCCTTGACTGTAAAAGGCGCTGTACCTCCCCCTCTGCCCCCCCCCCCCCCCCTTTACCCTGTCCCTCTCACTGTCTCTCCTTCGCGCATGCGCAAGAACACGCATACGCAATGTCTGGGTTCAAAAAGAGCAAGATGAGCGAGAGAGAAAGATAATTTTGAGTGACCCATGTCTGGGCGCACGAAAATCAGATCCCGGTGGGCCGGGAATGCGCTTTAAACGGGTTCTCTACAGGAGTCAGAGCTCCGCACGTGGGCGATGTGAGGGACACAAAAATAAAGGTGCCGACAATGAACGAATGCTGCCTTTTATATGGCAAGTTCCCTGTAGGGAGTTACGGCCCAAATTTTTGTTTGCTTAATAACGTATGCGAGCGGGCTAGTCAATATATTCCATGCTAAACCACCGGTAAGCGCGACAAAACCTGACGAAAAACGTGGCAGACAAGAACCGGCGCTTTGCTGCTGCATACGTATGTCCCGGAGGTCTTGCCACGTCAATATTGGGGGCCACTAAGAGGGTAACTGCATGTTTCAACCCTTTAAAGCTGTTGGCAGTTATTATAAAAAGGGGTGCGACTGTGCAGTGGTCCATCATGGTGGCAACGTTGAATTGGTTTGGATTACCGTGGAGTATTCTAAAATAACTTTATTTATCGAATCAGTGTCCCGGTCCGCAAATGCTTACCGTTCATTTTCCGCGTCTTTCCGTGATTTTACGCCTCAGCAGAGAACGCAGCTTATTTACGTCTTTATCTCGCGTCGTTTTTTTTTTTCTTGCCCGAAAAAAAAGCTTCGGCTCTGGACGCTGAAGTTCCTTATCGTTATTCTTACATACCCTATTAGACGTTCGAGTGAAAGCTCCTTCTTCGACCTTTCATAATACGAATTTATGGATAATACTTGAACTGTGCGACTTCGTGCGGTCAACTTAAATAGAAGTCTATGAATAAAAAAACCCGTTAAATCAAACACGAGTGCGTTCCGCCACGGATGATACGAACTACGCGACACACCACCCGCGCCTGAACACAACCAGAGAAAGGCACCGGCTGCCTACACACGTGTCTGCGTGGCCTGCAGAGCCGAGATAAGAACCGGAAATGAAAGTAAAATTGGGTAAAACTAATCTGAAGCCCGTATGGCCGACGTTTTGGAAGACGAAGTCTTTGCGGAACACGTAGAGGTGGACGCGAGTGCCGTAATGTGGGATGCACTGAAAGATTATGGCACCATACCTCGGGTCAGAGCGCAAAACCTGTCGCTACCAGTGACGAGCCTGACGACGAGGAGGAAGAAGCGTCAGTGGGCCGTCTGCTCAGAAGTCAAGACCGGATTTAATGCCGCCGATCTCTTCTTCAGTTATGAAGAAAGCGGAGAAAATGCATTTATATTCGCTGCTTAAAGCAAATTATAGTTTATGTAGCATTCAAGAAACGAACATACTGTAATCACGGAGTTTTCATGAATAGCATTGTTTGCCTAGTACCTCTCGCCAGAACCTTCTAACGCCCTGCACTTTCACAAGAATGCGTAACTGACGGGAGTAACACATTTAATCGTTATAACAGCGCAGATGGAGATAATTATTCGAACATAATTTCGAAAAACCAAAAGTAAAACACACAGACAAAATATTAATCCTGCAAAAATGATTCGGCGAGGTCAAAAATGTGCATCTTATACACGTGGTACAAAAAACAAAGATAAGCTACAAAATTCTGGAAAAGGAGGTTGGAAATGCGAATAAAAAATAACAAAAACGGACCAACCCTGCCCTTACATAATTTACACCATTGGCGAAAAGAAACAAACGGAAACTTTGAAACAATAAAATACTTCAACGCCTTTGGCTACTCATAGCCAAGTGTGGCTGTAAAGAACTCACAATATAGACAAGCGTCAAAAGAATGTTACGCATTAGTAGACAATCCTCTGGATTTCCGTAGATATTTTCTTCGTGACATCTCACTTTCCTCGAGTCTAGAATTTCGAGGTCGTGTTTACTTTGTACCATCGGAGTCGCTTTTTAGGCCTTTTCGTTCCCCTATTCCCTATCTTCGGTACCTTTTCTTTCGTTCTTGTATAATCACTCCGGAATCAACAGTCTAGTCATTTTTCACCAAAGCTTGTACGTGCTCTTCACCTTCTCTGGTTGTTCTAAGACCCCCCCCCCCAAAAAAAAAAAAAAAAAAACCCGTTTACTCCTTTCTTCTCCAATTTTTATGGCCTCCAGCGAATGCTTCCCACTTCTGTTTCATTTTTTTTGTGTGAGCGCGCTTGCATAGCCACTGCGCCTATATTTTCGCTTCTTTGGTGGGCATCGTTCAGCACGTGCAGTAAATATACGGACCATTTGCCAGCCTTCCGAGCCTTCGTGAAATTGTCGAAACGGTATATCGAGCGGCTAGCCAAGTGGTATGACAGTGATCCAACATTGGTTTCTTGAGCCAAAGTAGTTCGAGGATTTTATCTGGGTTCGCGGGTGTTACGATTCACGTGTACCCTAAACTACCGCGGTGCTCGGCACTTGGGTAAGAGTACTTGGGTGGATTATAAATGTGCGGGTGGCATTCATGCGAGATTCCGTTCTCGTGTGGGCCCAGAATTTCCATTGCCCAGAATTTCCATTGGCCCAGAATTTCCATTGCGCGTCCATTACCATCTACTGCTTCGCTCGGAACTCTCCGTTCATTCTGTTATGCAACTGCGGTGTTCTTACGCAGTAGCCTTGCGGTAGTATCCTGGGTTTTAGAACAAACGCCCAGGGTTCGAGCCCCAGCAGGGCAAAATGTTTGCAGCGATACTTGCAGCTTCTTCCTGATGTCGTCTGTAGTCGCACTGAAACGCACCATAGGAAAGCCAGCTTTCTCTGACGATGACGACGATAGTGGCTGAAGTTAAGAAAAATTGAAACGCCTCCCGTGGTCGGACTCAAACCTAGGTCCCTCGCATTATTGCGCCGAAGTCTATCCGAGTGCGCCACTGTTGCTTTTTTGAAGCAGTTTCGATTTTGAGAGGGGTGCAGGGGCATGCCAATTTATGCAGAAAATGCAGCCTCGTTACTTTGGACTAGAATATAGTTCACCAAACCTTTCTCTAACGGCGACGATGGTTGAACGCTAGGGAAATCCATGGAATGCCCGTATCAGTAAAGCACTGAACAGCACAATCGCAATTCGGTATAAACAGTCCCGATAGGAAACAGGTGCTCGCATAAAGATCGCACAGTCTTGTGTCATACTCTGGGTTGAATCTTTTGGTGTTGGACTTAATTTTGGGAAGCTTTGCGTTCCACCATCGGTGTCGTTTCGACCGGGGGAGTCGCTGATCTTTTTCAAAGGCCCACAATTTTTTTTTTAGTTGTGCAATGTGTTCTTAGATCAATTCTACTCATTGTCACGGGAAGAAGACGAGAGCTATCAGCCCAACCTCCGGAGAAGAAGAAGAAGACCCAGCTTGGGGGAGCTCCCTCATGGCCGACATCGTGTATGTAGTGTAAATACATCGCTCGCATCTTCCATGATTCATTTCCTGTGTCCTGGCGGCACGTAACAATATTAGTAAATAAAAGTGCTTTGGTATCTTTAAGGTTGGTTTATAGGTGGAGCACCGGCATTTCAACATGGTAAATAATCGTTTTGAATCGCACCGGTAGTGCCGGGCTTGTACCTATCTTGAAACGAAACATCGCAGCGTTCAGTTACGCGTACTTCCCATTTGGAACGTAAAGTGCTCGAAAGCTTGAGGCGTATTTGGATAACCATGCTCTCTAAACATATACGAATAACGATAATTGTTATCAATGTAAGTGTCGTGGTTTTTACTATTAGAGGAATAATTCGGGACATTCAGCAAGTAAAAAAAGTAGGCACACACAAAAACAATTCCTCGGTGCACTTAAGCCTGTTTACGTGCTTTGAAGGCAACACCCTGGCTATACTTATTAAGAACTTGCTTGCTGCTACATGGTGTTTTTCTGTTTCATGACTTTCATTTATTTGTCTTGCGGCGCGAATTACGTCATCAAGCAGGCTGGCACACGCCACAGTTTCCCTATAATCAGGATTCTGCGCGGCTGGTGTGCAAGTTACGTGCGCGCGTTCTAGTTACAGGAAATCAAGGTCAGTTATCACGTGGCACGTACTATTCTACTACTTTTGCGCTTGCAATTACTACTTCCGTGAATTTTGTGACGTGGGCGCCCCCTGATTCATGGCCAATCCTCTAAATGGGTATGTGTCACCAAGAAAGGAACGCACACGCATGAATACAGGGGCACCATCATTGTTCCCTCAAGATCACATCCCCTCACCTGACTTCCCGATACCTATTCCTCCGTGGCAACGACCTCTCCTGACCGAACCAACAACAACTCACCCCATCACCCGCACAACGGCCATTCCTAGACAAAAACGTTGTCAGAGGCTATTCAGCACAAAACAACCCGACGAAATCGACATTTATACTGATGCCAGCCTGACACCACCAAATGTTGGAACTGCCTGGGTTTCCCCAGATGACCGAACCATTATAGGAACGCGACACTCCAAAATTCCTGTAACACCCACGAAAGCGGAACTACTTGCCATTACCCATGCTCTTGACTACTTGATGTACGACCACCATCAACCTATACCAACAAAGATCAGAATATTAACCGATTGCTACGAAGCATTTCAAGAACTTCGACGACCATTTTCAACGCACCCTTCCGTAAACCAAATTATCCGGCAAACAATGACCCTACAACTGCATGGCATTCACGTCCGCATGGACTGGACTCCTGGCCATGATTTGGCGGCACCGGGGAATCAGGCAGCCCACGAAGCTGCGCAGGAGGCTTGCTCTTTCCTATCCTCCGCTGACCTCGCCGTCGCCCAGCCTTCAGACCTTCCTGAATGCTTGGACACGACCGAAAATATCAGCGTATCCCCCGCCATTCGCATACACCGGTACAAACACGAAAAGAAACTCCGCCTCAAGCAACTTACGCCGAAGGATCACGTTTCCAACAGGCCTTCCCTTACAAGAACCCAAGAAATATTTATTAACAAATTCTATACAGATGCATCATTTTCACCGGAAACAATTCGCAAATGGTACTACCCCCACATCAACCCAAAATGTCCATACTGTCAGCAAGCCGTCACGGCTGATTTGCACCACCTAGTCTGGATATGCCCCAAATTCTCTCGATACCGGAATTTCACTTCCCCAAACCCAGATCCCTCAACCCGTATCGATCCCCTCACATTAGATGAACACACCCTTAACCTTATAATACGGTTCGCCACTAAGAGCGGTCTAGCGCGAGTTATATAGCGATGGCCTACACCAGTGAATGGACCATTCAATGCTGAACAATTGTCCTGTGGAAAACTGATGCCGCCTCCCGAAGACCACGAACTCATACGAGCCCCTTCAACCATAAATCCTCCCCTCCCAACTCCCCCCCAAGGCCTCCGGCCTTCCCTTTTTGAATAAAAGATTTAACAACAACAACCTAAACTTCATCCACGAAGCAAACATTCTCATCTTCGTCTACTCAAATTTTCTCATCATCAACTCATACCCCCTCACCTGTGCCCTGTGGCCAAAAAACGCTATAAACAACAACTTTTGATCTGCCGCTGGCAATGCGCAGATATCGCGCTGTGATAGCTCATTGAGGAGCTACTGTAGGGACTCAAGTTCAAATCTTACTGGGGCAGATGTACTCGTGATGTACTCTTTACAGAGCGGCAACCATTTTCTTGATCGGACAACA
Organism: Haemaphysalis longicornis; assembly: GCF_048455015.1. Classification (NCBI taxonomy): domain Eukaryota; kingdom Metazoa; phylum Arthropoda; class Arachnida; order Ixodida; family Ixodidae; genus Haemaphysalis; species Haemaphysalis longicornis. The sequence continues at coordinate 157,829,713 of NW_027526295.1, read as the reverse complement.
GCCCCAACAACAACGAACGTTTTTCGCATAATGGGGCACTTGAGGCTTTCGCTTTTAAAAAACCCCGGGAAGCAGGAAAAGAGCGCCTTCAATATTGCCCGTTACTACTACTGTATACAAGAGACGGGGCGGAGCAGCTGTCTGTCTGATGCGGGCGTGGATTAATCGAGGATAAACAACAGGCGTATTCGTACACGCCAGGTGCCGCGTCTTTTCCTGAATATCACGCTCGCGAGCCCAGTCGACCTTGACACTGACTCGCTATCGTGGGTCATGCACCTGCACCTTTTCCGCGCTCAACGTGAGTCACCAGAGTCCTTTTTCTTGGAAATAGGAAGTGATACTATTTCGTGTGGCGCTTGTGGTGGGTGAAGACCGCTAATAACACCGGAGTTTATATCGATCGACGAGATTGAATAAAGACAGCGTTAGAGAAAACTGAATTAGGGCTGAGTGCTCTTTTCTGTGAACAATAGGTAGGAGCACAAAATACGACGGAGGTCAGCATGCTAGAGCTAACGTCCCCACTTCCTCCACTTCCTCAGTTCCATTAAAGGAGACGAATAATCGGCTCCCCGTTTTTTAAAGCGATGCTTTTTTGTGTCTCACTGATGGCGTTCGATGTTGGAGGAAAACACAGTTCAGGAAAACCGACTTTAGATAGTGGGTTTCACAAAACGATGATAGTTATGATAAGCGAAAGTACACCAAGCGCCCTAACAAAACAAAAGCGCTTCCCCGCCACGCCACCCGAAGTTAATCAAAGAAGAAGCCACACACTTCCGGAGACCGCACACAAACTCATTTCCGCACGCCACACAGCTGTCCAATACACACCGCACGCTTTTCAGCTATGACTGCGAATGGGACGACGAGCACATGGTGTGGGAGTGTAAACGCATCACGGGACTACCAGAAGTCATCGCACCGACACCGGAGCAGTGGGAGGTCCTGCTGACCAGCGATGGCCAGGAAAACCAGCCTGGCCTCGTGACCAGGGCCATTCGAGCTGCAGCTGGCCATTGTATCCCGGACTAGGGACGCCACACACCATGGATCACCGACAACCATCCCGCGATCGTTTCTTCCCATTCAATTGGAGCAATAAACATATTTTTTCTCCTCCTCCACCGTGGTCGAAATCAAAATTGGGCCCTCGCTTTGTGAAGCCGGCGTCTATCGAGTTGCGCCATTCCGACACGGTCGAACCAGTTTGAATTTCGGACTTTGACTTTGACTCAGGTTACGCGGGGAAAGCTTCATATTTTAATCATTTTTTTCTTTAAAAAGGGGCTTCTATTTTCCTTATGGCACATCGCTGTCATTCATTAGTGGCAGCATCATTACTGTCGTTGACTAACGATCGTCATGATCATAAAGACAATGATTATGTGGCGCAAATCACAAATGCACAGTGTTTGTCAAAAGTTGTGCCTAATGTTAGTGGGCCAAAGGGAATTCTTCAAAATACAAACCTATTGTTGAAATGTCGACGAAATGTTTTATTCAGAAAGCCAGTGGCATAGCGATTATTTTTATTGCCGTAAGTCAGTTTACTCCCACTTGAACATTCTTTGATAAAAGGAACGAAGTTGCAGACTAACCATTAGAAGGAATTATGCATGCTAGAGATTCAGAGAGAGAAAGAAAGCGGAGAAGAGGGACGTACGTGAGCAATTCCCGTGAGGTCAGCGCTCCTACCGGCAGTGCTTTCTACTTGAGAGAAGCGGACGAACTTCAAGCCGCCAGTTCGTCGCTCACGACGAAGAACTTTCATCTACCCAGAGGGTCGCTGACTGGTAACGAAGTCTGCAGTATCTGCGGCTGCGGCGGCAACGGGTCTTGTTGCGAAGGCGGCTGTTCTAACTTACAACGCTTAATGCATGTTTCTCCGGCATTCAAAATGAGGTTTTTCTTTTTTCGCTTCATCTGGGGCGAGCACCTGCTACTCGCATTGAAGCGATGCACACAGGTGATGTTACTGAGACCGGTGTGTCACTTAACAAATGCAAATCAGATGCTCGGTTGGCCAGGGATAGGAGAAAGTAATAGCTAAATCATCACCCCGTGGACTCCTCCCACCCTCCGCCCGATTTTAGGCTTTCCCTTTTGACGTCGCCGTCTTCGAAAGTCAGCGCACAACCATGCTACCACTAATGCGAGTTTTGCGTTGCAGAATTTAGATTTTCAGTGCTTCGTTCTTGCACTGATGAGTTTCATAGTACTTCCTACACATTGATCGACAATGACCGCAAAGATAACTGAAAATTAATACGGCATTTTTATCCGCGATTGGATTTAATTGATTTGTTGGAAATGGGCACTTGATTCATTGGTTGAATCTCATTGATAGCTTTTTATTTTATCAGCCGTTTACTTGCTCCAGACCGACATAAAAAACAAATTTGAGGGGTTGATTGAGGTCGATTGATTATGACTAGTGACATTTTCTTTCAGTAACTTTTAGTTCATGGTTGACTGGAAGAAAAAAATTAGAGGGGGAACCACACAGGTGTTCCACGATATTCAGTAGAAAGTAATCGACGACTGGATTTTATTGATTTATTAGTAATTGATGACTGGATAATTGATTGAGTTGCATTGATGAAGTTTTATTTTATTAGCCGTTTTATTTCTTTATATTGGCTTAAAGAAACAAATTTGGGAAACGTGACCATGCAGGGATCCTGAACTTCAGAGCAGACTAATCGGTTATTCAACTCAACTTTTATAAGCAAATGGCGAATAAATTCTCGCTTCAATTTGATTGAATATTTTATTTCATCAGCAGTTTCACCAAGCCAAGTCCATGTACTTCTCAAGTAAAGGAATGTACCGAGGACGGCAGCGCAGACAGCTGGAAATAGCAGTCATAAAAAGTGTGGTTATTGAAACGATATTTTAAATTTATTGATCATAACTTGATTGTTGGACTGGAACTGTTTTTTTCGCTAGGCGTCTTATCGTACCCTGAACCAACTTGTAGCACGTGCTTAACTGTGCTCTACAATAGGGAGCAGTTTTTTGCAAAAGGTTTCATCCAGTACGCGGGCTTTGTGCAGGTGTCAAAGGGAAGACATCGCTGCCGCAGCCTAAATCGACTCTAAAGGGGCAACACGAGAACAACGTTGGTAAGTAACGTCCAAAACCGACCTGAAAGTTACAAAACTATCTAACTTTCAAAAATGACAATCAAAACCACCCAAATGGGGGTAAAAAATTGGCTGTAGCTTAAAGGAGTCATGAAGAGAAAACACAAGTTTGGTTCATTCGAAAGATTGCCTCGTTCGAACCATAACGACACCACTTATAACGCAAACTTCGCTCAAATGAGCTACATAATTAGGAAAAACGGGAATGGTCATGCGACCCACCAGCTCATTTCCCGCAACAGAACCTATGCCGTCACATGGGCTAAGCTCTGCGATTGGCGGAGGCCGGCAAAAGCAAACGCATGTTAGGCAGGGCTTACAGTTTGCATAGCGAGCTAAATGCCCGTGAAACATACTGCACATTCTTTTTATGACAAAGAACGGTGGAGTAAACGGTTGAAGTTCCGAACGAACACGCAAGCGTGTGCGCCAATGCGTACGAAACAACCGCCTGGCCGAGCTCGACATCTCGCCGTCGCGCAGACGAATTTTCGGGTTCGAGGCGCTCTGACCTTGGAGGAAAAATGCCGTAAACACCGCGCATTGACGCTCGTATCTTTCTGGTCGAAGCAGAGAGCTCGCGCGAACGGCTTTCCATACACGACACCGGCCAACTGGCATAAGCGATACTGCTACTGAAGTTGAACTATTATTAACCGTAATAAAAATACGGCACATACGTACCAGTCTGTATTCGTCCGTGGCGACGGCGCTGACGAGGCAGCGGTGCCGACGGCAGGGCGTTCGTCTGTTGTGGCTATCGCGGAATGGTCGCTTTCCCGTCCACCGCGTATCCCACAACTCTTGCCGCTCGTGCACTTAGAAGCGTTGAGCGTTCAAGTGGTGTGAGGTTGTTAAATGCAAGCCCGAGCTCCTCGGCGAGAGTTTTGTTCTCCGGATCAGGCGATTCCATGACTAGGGCTGCGGGTGCACTAGGTTTTACTAGCATTTTTAAAATGGCCGCCGTCTCGGTCGACTCCCGCGTGTGGGTGCTATATGGAGTCGACATACTAAGTATCTGTTTCATGGACCGGCCCGTGTGACACCATTGCTCACGTCACCAAATGTGCAATTTTAGCGGGAGATTTAAAATTTTGGCTTAAATTGCCTTATTTCTCAGTGAATAAAGCATCATTTGCTTCCGGGAAAGCGCTTGGGGTACTATGAAACACCTAATCTTTCGAATAAAACAAACTTTTGTTTTCTCTTCATGGCTCCTTTAAATAAGTTATGCCTGGGTGGGTGTAGCGAGAGATACGGTAATGCTATTGGTAATGTTAGATACGGTAATGTTACGGCAATGTTACGGTAATGGTACAGTAAAGAGATACGGTAATGTTAGGTTGGTTGTCTGTACGGTTACATCTTTATCGTTTAGCTTCGTACTTCTGAGTGTTAGGTCCGGTTGTTACCTCTCGTTACATTACTGTTCGATACGCCTAACACGTTCTTCTGTCCGCCCAGCTCGTTACCTCCTCATGCTTTCTTTCCGTCGTTGATCCGCGGCCCTGGCACGAGATGTCGAACTAGACGACGAACAATCCTCATCCGAATCCACTCCCCTGGCCGCTTTGTAATTACGACGCATCTCGAGGCGTGCGTCTCGTCCTTCTTCCGTCTCCTCTGCTCGCTGCCTCCTCTTGGTTTCGTTCCGACAACGAGCCTGGCTTTTTTCAGTCTCTCCGACTCATTCTCCATATCTGACGATGAATCCCTCCCAGGCGCCCCTTCTATATATACGATGCAACGCTGGCTCCTCCTCTATGGTTGCAACGTGGTTTCACCGGCTCCTCATCTCACGTTATGATAGATGGTGTGGCGAGCGGCGCCGCACGCTGCGGCGGTTGCTAGGCAACCGCTCAGATCGGGGTGCGGCTACCGGCCGCAGCGAAACGACGAGGATAGGCCATTGTAGCTCTCGCTAAAAAACTAACCCAGATTCCAAAAAAATAATAAGAAGCAGCACAAAGTTTTCTGACATGAAGCGACCGTAAAAAAATAAAATATCTCCCAAGTGCGAGAAAGGAGAAAAAACAAATCAAGTACGCTGAGGCTCAACGCCACCAAACCATCGTACAAGCGAGAATAGTAGTTACTCCACCAGACACCTTCGCTGTGCTAACGCTTCTGTGGCGCGTATTTTTTTTTTTTTTTGAAGTCGAAGTCTCGTGGTGGTGTGGAAGATGAACAGTTCCCGCATGAACAGGTTGTCCTCGAGTAACGTGCTGACGCAGCCTCCACGCTTCACTGACTAAGCTTCAAAATCCAGTTTTAGGAGTTTAACGCACCGAATGTACACGTGGGCTGTTAGGCCAGCTGTAGTGGAGGTATCCGGATTGATTTTGACCACTTGAGGATCTTAACTTGCGCCCAAATCTCCTCATTCGAGCGTTTTTGCTTTTAGCCTCCATCTGAAAAACGGCCTCCGCGGCCGGAGGTGAAACAGCGTCTTCAGGCGAAACAGCGCAAGCTTTAGCCACTGAGCCACTGCGGCGGCTCAGTGGCTCAGTGTTTACGGCGTCGTTTATTTACGATGTTCGTTTATTTACAACTTACGGCGTCGTTTATTATTTACGGCGTCGTTTATTCGTGTCAGTTTCGGTTCCGACAAAACGAACGCCGAGCGGTCGCCATGACAGGCCTCCATGAGCGGCCGCCACCTGACGTCACTATTCTTGTCGCGCCGCTGCCGGTCTGGACGCCCGCGCGGGCGAGCGCATGAGCTCCACCAGTCCGGCCGAGGTCTTCACCACTCACGCGCGCCCGGGCAGCATGACGTCAGTCCCAAAACCATGACTTGTACACACGGTGTAGCAGCGCGCGCCAACCGCAGCCAGCGCGTCGGCTACGTCACAGTAGCCTCGACATCGGCAGTTTGGGGCAAGTAGCAGGTGATGTCATGCTGGACCGCTTTGGGCTTTCTCATGCGGACAGAGATTAAACTGGATTTAAAATATGTCATAAAGCGGCTACTATTCAAACTTGCTGGGAGATATCTCCTGATAAAAAGGAAGCATTTTACATAGTTATCTCAGTTTTGAAATTCCGTGTCACAACTCCTTTATTATATCCGTTATTTGTTTCAAGTTTGCCACAAAACTGACATCGTTGTGATTAGTACGAAGCAGTCTTTTTAATGAATCAAACTTGCATTTTCTCCTTAGGGTCCCTTTAGCCGGTGTTGTAATATAAGAAGTCAGATATCAGTTCCTATATGAGTATCTCCTCTCTTGTCACCGGTCCGGCTGTACGTTTTTACCTCTCTTGACAAAGGTGTGCACTCTCAGCAGGAAGGAACCTCACTCTGAAATAGACAACAAATGCTACATCCATCCTTATTTTGTAACAGCAGCGGTGTTTATTGTTAGGGTTCCGTGAAAATTTGTGCGTGCGAGCAAGAACGCGGCGCTCCCTTGTCGCTCTTTCTTTTTGCCCTCTTTGCCGCATTTCCCCCTGCTCTACAGGGGTGGAAGTTACGCAGCGTGTGACAGTGTAAAATAAACAGAACAAGAACGACAATCCGCCGTTCTCTATTTTTAACTCGGCTTGTCTCCATTCGTCGTAATCGCGAGACCGCCTATAGTGCACACTCATTAGGAGCACTCGTTTAATCTGAATTCTGCGTCGCCTTAAAATCGCACCCGCACACTGCGAGTGTTTTCCTACTCCTTTCATGATGCCACGTCAAAAATGTCCAAGGGTGCGGGAGGTGTGAGCACCCTTTCCTTGAAGGTGCTGTTCCCCGGTTCTCTACAACGAACGAATACGTATACAGTTCCAGTGAATCCTCCGATATTTGCCGACAGCGAGGAATCGGAAGTCGCCGCACGAGTTCCGCCGAGATTTTTATCTCGATTATGATATTTCGTTTTCAGTTAGGTACAAGCAGAGGTCGGCAAACTCACTCATGAGTCCACTCACTCAGACTCATTTGGACTCAAACTCACGCGTGAGTTTGAGTTTGAGTGAGCGCGAGGCTAGTGTGGCATGGTGAGTTTGAGCTTGAGTGAGTTTGAGCCGAGTGATCACGACTGAGTTTGAGTCCGATTGAGTTTGAGTCCATTTTGAGTTCTGAGTACATTTTGAGTTTGAGTCCATTTTGAGTTCTGAGTACATTTTGAGTTTGAGTCCATTTTGAGTTCTGAGTACATTTTGAGTTTGAGTCCATTTTGAGTTCTGAGTACATTTTGAGTTTGAGTCCATTTTGAGTTCTGAGTGCATTTTGAGTTTGAGTCCATTTTGAGTTCTGAGTACATTTTGAGTTTGAGTCCATTTTGAGTTCTGAGTACACTTGAGTCCATTTTGAGTTCTGAGTACATTTTGAGTTTGAGTCCATTTTGAGTTTGAGTTCATTTTGAGTTCTGAGTACAATTTGAGTTTGAGTCCATTTTGAGTTCTGAGTACATTTTGAGTTTGAGTCCATTTTGAGTTCTGAGTACATTTTGAGTTTGAGCACATTTTGAGTTTGATTACATATTGAGTTTTGAGTACATTTTGAGTTCTGAGTAAATAGGAGTTTTAAGTCCATTTGGAGTTTGAGTACATATGAGTAGCCTAGCAGGCAGCTATGGTTGGCTGTTAAGTTTCATGCGTCAATGTGGGCTCGGAATTCAAGTTACCTGCGGGTATGGCACCAATCGCGATCTGCATGATCGGTTGGGAGGGATTTTTTTTAGTTTCTTGTTCAATTTTTATGGCCATAAGCACTATCTGCATACCCAATTTTCGCGGCTGGGCACGTGAGTGATAATTCACTGGTGAGGTCAAAAAAAGGGTTGTCTTAACTTTTCCACCTCACGGATCCACTAAGAGCGTGGGAAAGCACACGGCGGCGCTGGCGTGCTGGTTGTTCGCCTGCTACGGTTAACGGCTTGATATACTAGGGGTCACAAAGGAAGAGGTGAGAGCCGGGGGGAAATGGGGGCGGGGGCTGTCCTTTCTGCTGTTTCAAATGAATTAGCTGAATTGACTGGGCAGCGCCCCTTAAGACAGAATAATGACCACATTAGATTGAGTGAAAAGTAAAACTGATGAGGCTAAGGCGTTTAAGGTATCAAATGAAAGGTCCGGATTAACGGAATCACGCGGGGTAAATAAAAAAACTGCTTCCTGATTGTAGTCATCAGGCAGTCATAATGAGTCATAGATTGGGTTAAAATTCAAAATGACGCTGCGAGGGCATGTGGGGGGTTCAAATTCAAGGTCTCGATGTGGGGAATCATTGGGGACGAACATGATATGGATATATCCTGACGTAGTCAAGGTAAATCAAAGATTCGGTTAAAATTCAGGTTCATGACGCTAGGGCGTATCAAATTAAAGGTCTCGATGAGGGTAATCACGTGCTTCCTGATTATTATCATGACATAGTCAAAATGGGTCATAAATTAGGTTAAAATTC